>NC_059430.1:98563541-98627769 GCF_021028975.2 Sphaerodactylus townsendi | reverse complement strand
GTAATTCTGAAAATACATAAAAAGCCTCCTACAAGGCGTTTGCCTGGCTCTGGGCCTTTTCTGTTTTGACAGGCTCCATCAAATTCTCGATGCCAGTTCAGCTGCCGATATCTCCAAGTTCACTAGATCTTTAAACAAGCCTGGGATTAGACTTTCTAATTTTTTCCTCTCATTCAGGAGAGGCTAAAAAAATCTGAGTTTGGTTATGAATCCTGATAGGCAGACTATTCTGCTCAGCTTCACGCCTCATCTTAACAAAAGGCAGAGAAGGTGGGGGAGGAAGAGTTACATGCTTTGGAACCTCGGTAAGGATTAAAATGGTATGAGTTTGAAATGAATTCAGTGCAACTCAGTAACCTTAACAGTCACACATTGTTAACGGCAGGAGTTTTCTGTAGCAGCTGTTATCCGTCTGAACTACATGGATATTAATTTGTATCGGCTGATAACATTATCATTGTCAACCTGCATAATTTGCTTTAGATCTTCTACCGGAATGCACCAGTCGGTACTGTATGTCCCAGCACACAAGTTTTCAAACACAGTGATAAGGGGCGACGATTGCCATCTTGTCCAGGATTTTTTTTAAAAGAACCTCTCTTTTCATGACATGGAAATTAGTTTAACAGCCCAATTCTAAGTCAGCCTTGAAAGAAAGGCAGTAAACGTGAGGTTCAGGGCCCATGAAAGGGCAGTTTCCAATCTGCCCTTTGCAAGCAAAATAATTGAGCATGTGGATAGAGTTCTCCAAACGACTCCTCTGCCTTTGACCCTTTTCAATCAGGCTTCAGATCTGGTAACGGAAAAGAGATGGCATTGTTCCAATAGATGATCTCTAGTTTAAAATGGTAAAGGTAGTCCCTCTGTGCAAACACTGTGTGGTTATTGACCCATAAAACCCTGACTAGAGCTTAAAATTGCAGAACAATTTAAAATAAATGTAACAGTTTTCAGACTAAGATCACACTATAAAATGAATTAAAAGACTAGCCGTTTAATTAAAGGCCTTGGTAAACAGAAACAATTTGGCCTGGCACCTAAAAGAGAGGAGCATAGATGCCAGGTGGCTCTCAAAAGAGAGGGCATTCCAGAGGTGAGGTGCAACTATAGAAAATGTGCTGTCTCTCGTCACCACTGGCCTTACCTCTGAAGGTGGGGGCACAGAGAGCAGGGGTTGAGAGAAATCTTAATGAGCTGGACAGTTATAGGAGACTTCTGGTACCCTAGACCCTATCCATTTAGGGTAGCAGCACTTTGAGTAGGTTAGAGAAACAAATGGGCAGCCAGTGCAGATATGAAAATATTTATGTTAAGGCCATTACGTGAGACTGTCCAAAATTTTGAGTGGGTTAATTATTTTTTTCTTTATAAGCCGCCTTTCTCACATAGACTGAAGGCAGATTACGCAGTGTCAAACAATAGAATCAAATAGCATGTGAGATCTATGAAACAATGCATCAGGTTTACATCCATTTAAAACAGTGGCACAAAAGTATCAGTCATGGTGTGTCAAAGGATGTCATCAACTATCTCCCAGCTGTACATCATTTTAATCAGACCTCCTGAATACATTGGGTCTGCGCTAGGAATGCCCAGATGCCATGGGTCAGATGGCTGAGCAAAAAGCTGAATCCAGCTGAATCTAGTAAAAATGGATGTGATGCCAGTTGATAAGGCTGAGGCCTTTGAAGGGAATTTTGGTGTCCTTTTTCAGTAAGGCAAGTTTATCATTAATTGGTCTGGAAGTCCTTTTGGGCCCAGCCAATATGCTAGAAAAGCAAGTGAGTATGTTGGCTGAGTTTTAGTTGCCAACTCTGGGATGGAAAATTCCTGGAGATCTGGGGATAGAGTCCAGGGATGGTGGAACTTGGGGAGATTAAGGACCTCACCAGAGTATAATACCACAGAGTCTACCATCCGAAGCAACCATTTTCTCCAGAGGAACTGTCCTCTGTGATGCAGAGACCAGTTGTAAATCTGGGAGATCTCCAGACCTTATCCTGAGGCTGACAACCAGTAACCCTAGCCCTGAACACTTTTTAAAAGCTCTGTCCATTACCATAAGTTGCCCTGATTTCTCTTCTTGACTAATTTGGCCACGCTAATCCATGCTATTGACTAGACTGCTGCAATGCCCTCTTCATGGGTCTGCCCTTAAAGGCAATGCAGATTCTTTGTTTTGTTCGAAATGTAGCAGCCTGATTCTAGCCATTCAGTTCAAAGTGTTGACTTTAAAGCCCTTCAGGGCCTGAAACTTTGTTATCTAAACGACTGTGTCTCTTTTTCTTTCTATTCAAACCTGTGAGGCGGCTCTTCCCATCATTACGTGTTCCCTCATGTAGAGCAATGAAATCTGCCACAACCAGAGCATGGCATTCTCCTCAGCTGCCTAGGTGGAACAACCTGCTATGCAAGGACATGGAATATGTCATGAAAATAACTAATTATGGTTTCAGTTTGCCAAAGAGAAGTGAAGTTGAAATTGGGGTTGACAAAACAAGGGTTGGAATTTCAAAATCTAGTTGGCAGGTGTCAGGTATGAAACGTCACTGAAACTATGGTCAAATACTAAATAAGTCAACACCATTATTTAGGGGGGGGGCTTCTGAAATCCCCCTCATCAACACTGCCTTCTCACCAGACTTTAGAATTCCAAACGGGCTGATGTTGTTCACCGATTTGGAACTGACACCCTGGGATTTGTCCACTCTTCCGTCTTTTAATTCTGAATTTTGTACAGAGCTTTCGGTTGCTTTGAGATATTTCTCTACTTTGTATCCACAACATGACATGTGCAATGATAAATTGAGAAAGCAATCTGGATGTGACTGTACATTCAGCTGTCTCGGGATTCTGTATTGTATTTTGCTTATTCTAAGTGTCATTGCAGGTAAGATATCAGATACTGTCAAATGTTAAATATCTTGCAAGTAAGCAGTCATGTTTAGCTCTTCCATTGATGGTCCTCCATATTTATAAATAATTTTTTACTCACCAAGATATTCGCCCTGTTCACAAGGTGCAATGAACACACATACCTCCTGCATGTAGGTGTATACAAGAAACAGCCCACATGTGTTCCCTTTACAAATGAAGCTGGGGACCAATGCATGAACAAATGTGAAGTTTCAATCATGTGTGCAGCTGTATGTGTGCTAAATGTAACCTGAGAATTACTCAATGCATGTATAAAGAACAATAAAGTGTATATAGTACACAGACGATACATGCATTCACTGTAGTTTGTGAACATGTCTACATAGTATGTGTGTTCACTGTAATTTGTGATCAAGGATACTGTCAGTGTTGACAGATCCCTCTTTTTTCTTGTTAAAAAAAACAGAACATTTGGATTTCCCACAGCTTTGGATACAGGGAGCATAGAAACAGAGACGTAGCAAGGGGGGGGGGACACCCAGTGCATTGGTGCGTTCTCCACCCCTGTCCTGCCCAGAATGCCCCCAGAATGCCCCCGGAACACCCCCACAGGGGCGTGCGCCCAGTGCGTTGCGCGCGCCCCTGTCACCGTGGAGCTACGCTTCTGCATGGAACTCTATATGTGCACTTTTTCCTTCAGTCATATGTTATTTTTGTTTTCAAATAATTTCAGGGGTAATTGGGGTAATTAAGGTTATCAGTGGAGTCCTAATCACTTCCAATTTCTTCCCCATTACCTTTCTAAGTCCAAACATATTCAGCAAAAGGCAACTTTATGTGTGATCACACATGAGAAGAGGAAGATGTATGAGGGCCAGAGAGGCATTATTGTGATCACTCTTACCATCTATCGCTGCTCCACCCCAAATTTAAACAGTACACTTACGCATGAAATGATAGTAGCTCCATCTCCAGAAAGTTGCACAGAGTTCAAATTCATACAAACTTGCATTTTTTCCTAGGAAAAGGGACAGGGCATTTTCAGTGGTGGCACCTCCCCTTTGGAATGTCCTTTCCGCTAAGGTTCACCTAGTTCCTTGGCTGGTCCCTTTTTTAGGAACCAGGTTCAAACATTTCTTTTTAGCCTGAATTTTAAGGAAGAGGGCTTTAAAAAAAATCTTCTTGGCTGTTTTATGGTCTGCTTGTGCCCTAAAATCTGCTATATGGCTACTTCCATGTTGTTTTTCTGCTGTCCCTGGTTTATTGGGAATGTTTTGTTTTTTTCTCTTGATTCTTTATGCTGATTTAATGGCATATTTTTTGACTTGCAAGCCACTTCAAGCAGGTGTCTGGAGAGGTGGCGTAAAAATTTCCTCAATAAATAAATAGGAAGAGCCATTTCGTCCAGTCTCCCACAAAGAACTCCAGGACTGTAGAAAGGATTGTAGTGTTTTATTGTTGTTTGTATGTAGCGTTTGCTGTCCTGGGCATTGACTGTTCCTTGCTTCTGAGGTTGTCCCCAACTGTCCTTCACAAAAAGAGTTTTTGTCCCTTGTTTTGAAGTCAAGGGGTTGAGAGCCATGCCCATATGGACTCTAGATTCTGGCAGGCTTTATCAAGATCACCAGCTGTACAGCTCCACAGCCAATAGTGGACTGTGCTGGGGGAGGGGGGGGGCTGTGTTGGTTCTTGCCAGATTCACCTTCCAAGAGACTTCCTCCAAAATGTGACAGTTCAGCATGAAAGAGTCCTTAATTTTCATGTGCGGTTCTTGTGCTCCACCATAAATCATTTTGAAAAATGTACGAAGGAAAAAAACACACAAGAGAAATTGACTCAGCACTTGAAAATCCTATTTTACAAGAGATGTCTTTTTTTTCCCCTGCATGTGGGTTGGAGGAACATAAGTCACCATCCAAACTTCACTGAGGACAATTTGAGCCATTCGATCAAATTCTATTCCTTTTTCTTTTTAATTGTGCAGCATTTTTATATAGCATTTGTCAAAGGAAAACGACAATTTCATGTTTGGAAACAAGTCCTGTGAAATTGGGGTATGGAGACCATAACTTTCAGGCTCTTTGTAGGAAGTGACAGTCCCAAAATCAACTCTCCCCCAGTTATCACCATATGTGCAATTTAGAGGGAGGGATGGACAAAGACAGAGAGATGTTGTGAATTTGACCCTTCCAAGAATGACTTCTCTGGTAATGCCCTTGGCCCAGAAGGTCAGACAACCCCCAAACTTACAACACAATCTTAAAGAGAGCTACCATCTTCTCGGCCATTTCACTTCAGTGGATCTTCTCTGCCTACAGTTGTACTCTTGGTGCTGGAGTCTGCATAGACTGCTCTAAGAAGAACAATAAGTTACTAAACTCTGACTCCCCTTGAAGTGACAATGCAGATATTTTTAGAGTGGAGACCAAAATTCATTGGGCTGTTCCACATGCTAACCTTGCTCCTGATTTTCTGTGTGGTAAGTCTCCCAGATTTGAGATTGGCTTGGTTATGAATGCTCCACACTCCCTATCTTTCTTGGTATTTTCCAACAGTCTTACTATGCAGTAATTTTTTTTCTGCACATGATTTAATGTGCAGCAGTATATTCCATGGGTGGGAAATATCAGAAATGCTGTCATCCTGCCATCCGAAAGCCCACCCCCTTGATATTTTCCAGTGAGAGAACAATATGGTGAAAGCAGCTACTGAACATGTGTTACCATATGCCATTTTGAAACAGAATTTATAATTTGCCGTGGTCTGGACACACTGCCTGACTCAGGACCAGACTCTCCACAGCTGTTATGGGGGAGACAACTACTAGGGCCCCACACTCACCAACATATGCCTCCCAGCTGACAACGCAGCACTTTGACCTGACATCATGACTTCAGGCACAGGCCAAAGAACTGGCTAGGAAGAGCAGTCCAGGGAAAATGGAGTGCCTGAGAGTGGAGTGCCTTTGTCAGAGCTGGCATGGCCTCCTGCAGTGGAGGAGTGCTGGCATAGTGATAGCATTCACATCCAGGCCCCACAGAACTACACGCCGAATGCAAGGAAAAAGCCAGGGTGGGGCCAGAGAGACCTGCATAAGGGCCAGTAAGCAAAAGCCCAGACCTGAGCCTGGACTGGGGGAGGGGGGGTTGGGCAAAGGAAGGTGGGGGTAGCTGGAAGTGGATTCCAATCTGCGAAATGCCTTTCCTCAAGAGACTTACAAAACATCTACCTTCCTCTCATTTAGGTGCCAGGCCAAAACATTTCTTTTCATCCAAATTTGTACTAGGCCTTTCATGTTTGTAACTGTGTTCACAATCTGCTCGTAGTCTGAAGGCTGTTATGAAAATAATAGACAGCCCAATTCACAACCAGGAGGGTGCAGCCTAGCCCAATGCAGCCCTACTGCTACCAAACAGATTCCAGGCAGTGTGTGCTGGAAGAAAACAGGGAATCAGGCTGCAAGCCCCTCATGTAGTACATTGGGCTGCACCTCACTTTCGGCTGGCATAAGTCACCAGAAGCAAAAGGGAGCGTTCCTGGTTTGAAAGCCCTCAGGAAGGTGACTAGAGTTGACTCCACTCCAAGAATGCCTCAGGAATGCCCTTGTTAATGCCAGTATGGCCTCCTGCAACAGAGGACTGCCGGCATAGTAACAGCGTTCACACCCGACCCAGGCTCCACAGAGCTGCATGCTGCCCTGGCGCAGGTGTAAGTGCCTGTTAGGATTTTGCAAGTATCTGTCACAACTCAGTCATAAAGGGGTTAACTGTTTTTATGTAAACAAGTTGCTGACGTCTCTGTTTATGACCTGCTCTGTTGATTAGCGATTGGTCAGTCAGATAGCCATTGCTTACATGTTTAGTGAGCACGTACATCTGAAGTTATGAAGTTAACTCTGTTTCTTTGTTTGAGCAGACATGACACCAGAGAGGAGACACAAGGTTGACAATATCATGTAAGACAGCAGATAGGTACTAAGATGTAACCAAACTTACAGTAATGTAGATGTGTAACAGGAAAGAAATGATTTATTCTTTTATCTCCATGTAATCCTCCCTTCATAGTTAGCAACTGAGAATCTGTCTCTTCTGTTCTACTCTGCTAATACACAGATACACACACATATACTCAACAAAGATTATGTTGGCCCACAACAGTTTTTTGCTATGGAGAAGAGACTCTTACAAGTCAGTTGCTGAGTTGAGAAAGGGAGAAGAAAGTTTTCGCTACATGGCTGTGTACATTTTTACAAGTGCTGTTTGGCTGGGACCACATAACAAAAGGACAGCTGGAGTCATGTCGACAAATGCAAGTTTCTCGATGGAAAGTGCTCCAGGCAATGCAGTAGGTGTCACTTACACAGTCTGAACTGGAGTGGGTGTCACTTACACCGTCTGAACTGGCAATGACACCAGCGGTGGGGTCATGCCCTTTCTGATCCCTCCCCTGTGGATTGCATTGTTAAATGTTTTACATTTGGGGATTTAATGCCGTTTCATGCTTTGGGGTCTGTGGACTTTTATCCTGTTGCTTTTATTGCCTGGGTTTTTTAGGGTATGCTTAATTTTAATGATCCTATCTTGTACTATGTTCCAAGCTGCCTCGAGCACGTCTCTGGAGAGGTATGGTATATTTTGCTGAATGAATGAGCAATACTGGCAGGGCCAATTATGTTGTTCCTTCCCAATGATGTCATTTTGGGCCTCATCCACATGGTGTCTTCATACACAGTACCCTAGATGAGAGTATGGCATCACACACCAATGTGAATTAGCCATTTGGATCAGGGCAGTAATTTGCTTAGGGAGGCATCAACCTTCTAGTAATTACGCTGGAGCTGAAATCGCTGTTTTTGTTTCTTTCCTATCTTGAACATTTTTACTGTAATTGGTTTCAGTGTACCTCATTATTGTTATTATTTTTCTGCTGCTTCTACAGCACATTTGTATATTATGCACTATTTATATGCAACGGATACAAAAATAACATAAAAAAGAATGCTAGTGGTAAAAATTGCCATGACAGAGAAATCCGTGTGCAAATAAAAACACACAGGTTCATGTTTCTCGAGAGATGAATGAAATCAGAATAGCAAAATTAGAGTTGTACCGGACAGATTTGAAATCTGATCCTGTCCCTGTGATCTGTACTGTACTGTGGTAAAAAAAATTATACAGAAGGATAGCATTAAGAGTTTAATGTATTGTCGAAGGCTTTCACGGCCGGAATCACTCAGCATGTGGTTTCCGGGAAGGAAAGTCGAAGGTTCTGAAGCAGCCCTCTTTCCTGAAAGTTATTCCTGCATCTGTGGCTGGCATCAGATCCTCTGAAGATGCCAGCCACAGATGCAGGTGAAAGGTCATGAGAGAATGCTGCTAGAACACAGCCATACAGCCCGGAAACCACACAGGACCCCATTAAAGGTTATTGTTTGGCAGGACTGTCCTGGATGGCCCAGGCTAGTCCCATCTCATCAGATCGCAGAAACTAAGCAGGGTCAGCCCTGGTAAGTATTTTCATGGGAGATCACCAGGGAATTCTAATGCACTTCTGTAAGTCTCTTGCCTTGAAATCCTATGGGGTTACTATAAGTCAGCTGTGACCTGACTGCAATTTACACACATCTCTTGGAAGAAAGGCTGTCTGCCTGCCGGTGGTGTCTGGGAATCAGAAGCTGTGCCATTTGTTAGATTTCGTTTTAGAGTCATGGATATGCCCAGTAGTGTGTGTGAGTGCAGTTTATAGAAACTTCCCAAGACATAAATGTAAAACTTACATTTATTCAAGCATCTTCAGTTCACAGCTTTGTTCCAGGAAAAAGGTAGATAGAAAGAAACCCTAGTCTAAAGAGATTACTTTCCCTACGACAAGTGGGCACAACTAACGCGCCATCACGTGTGTGGAGGTGAGAGGATGCTGCAGTGGGAAAGGCCCCACTGAGCAAGTTGCCATTGACCATGCGCTCTGGTCAAAGGCTAGAGCAGAAGTGAAACCAGCATGGGGAAGAAAGGAAGTTAGTGGGTGGTCTCCTGGCCCAGACAAGGAGGGCAAACAAGAGAGGCAACATCACAGTTAGAGTGATATACACAGCACCCCCCAGTGTCCAGGCATGCAGAAGTCGCTTATTCCAACACCATTGTGGTTAATATGGCTGCTACACTTAGAATTTCTTGGTCCAAGTTGTATTCATGTAAATAAAATCTACTCAGTTCCTTCACAAGCAGCTGGGATCAGTTCTTTGTGGAACCAGGAAAATCTTCCTAAGTTCTCATTGTAATGGCTACCGATAACGTCAGCCTGCAAGTCAGAGGAGGGGACATGTAGGCAGCTCCAGTTAGAATATTAATACCACAGATCAGAATTTTCTTGGTTGTGGGAATCAGGTGATCTCACAGAGTCTATCCGGTGCCACTACTTTGTACATACAAAGATCCCAAGATCTTCTGCTTTCCCTCAAGCTATCCTCTTGTCATAGAAGGAAGATGTTAGGTGACTTCCCTGTGCTTCCTGACTGCCTGGTCCACTGGCTAAGAAATGATCAACATGTTTCTGAATGCCATCCCCTCTGTCCTGGCAGTGGCGTAGGAGGTTAAGAGCTCATGTATCTAATCTGGAGGAACCGGGTTTGATTCCCAGCTCTGCTGCCTGAGCTGTGGAGGCTTATCTGGGGAATTCAGATTAGCCTGTACACTCCCATACACGCCAGCTGGGTGACCTTGGGCTAGTCACAGCTTCTCGGAGCTATCTCAGCCCCACCTACCTCACAGGGTGTTTGTTGTGAGGGGGGAAGGGCAAGGAGATTGTAAGCCCCTTTGAGTCTCCTGCAGGAGAGGAGGGGGGATATAAATCCAAACTCCTCCTCCTCCTCTTCCTCCTCCTCCTCTTCTTCTTCTTCTTCTTCTTCCTCCTCCTCCTTCCTCCTCCTCCTCCTCTTCTTCTTCTTCTTCTTCTTCTTCTGTCTTAAAGACTGGACCTTGCTATAAATCTCAATCCCGGAAGCAACACATTGTGGAGCATTACTATAGTATGATTAGACCAAATGTTTGAGTGGAATTTTATTTCTTTCTTGTTTACACTTGTTTTCTGCCTATCAACTGTAGGCAGACATTTTCATTACCAAAAGCAAGGCCCAAGCCCCCTGCCGTGTTGGCAGAGAGAGATGAGATGCTATTTCTAAGTTATTTATCTTATGTGTTTTTACAAATTCTTTCCTGTGCAGGTGTTTAGTATGTGACTCCCAACACTGTCGGGGGGAGGGAGGGAAACCTCAAAACTGTGTCTGTGGCAGGCAGGGAATTAATAGAGATGCTAACAGATAAATTTAGAAGTCAATTAAACTTGATCAAAGGGGTTTCATGACTATTCATGCACACAAACTGTATTTAATCTCTTGGGGGGGGGGGGGGCACATGTTTCTTTCCCAAATCTCTCCTTCCTGCTTCTTGAACCCAGATTCCGAGCTCGGAATACATTACAGGAAATTGATGTAAATTATGCACAGTTTCTGGTTGTGCTTGAACCATTCTCAGTTGTTCCAGCACAGTACCTATGTACTTAAATGTCAGAGCCTATTTTAAATGCCTAATAAAGGTGGTTGTTGTTGTTGTACTTAAATGTCATCAAGTTGCACCCAATTTATGGCGACTCCACAAGGGGCTTTCAAGGCAAGTGAGAAGCAGAGGTGGTTTGCCTTTCCTTCCTCTGCAGAGCTTTTCATGGTGGTCTCCAATCAAGTGCTGACCATGCTGAGCTTCCAAGATTTGGCAAGATCAGGCAATATCATTCCACTTTCCTTCCTGCACTAAACCTAGTTTAGAGTTAAACCTAGCAAGCCTAGCAAAGAAAGGTCTGTTCATGGCTGTCAGGCAGCTGCTCTGCTGTGTATTCCTTTCTGACCATGTACAGTAGTAGTACAGTAAAATTGGGGGCTTATGCATTAGCATTCTCAAAGAGTCCAGTGGAGCGCTACCACCAACACCATCGCGCTGCTTGCTGCATAACTGTTCTGCTCAGCCCACATTATTTATGTAGACAATCAGATAAATCAAATAAATGCTTTGTATTAGTAAAATCCTGTTATTTCGTGTTCTCTAAATAGTTTCTGACCTGGATGGCCCAGGCTAGCTAAGGGGAGATGGACCTGGTTAGTACTTGGATGGGAGACCACTGGGAGACCAGGGTTGCTATACAGAGGAAACTACCTCTTTTCATCTCTTGTCTTAAAAACCCTACAGGATCTCCACACTTTGGCTGTATCTTGATGGCACCTTCCACCACCAAGCAGAGGCACTAATGACTGTCACTTGGCTTGAGTTGGAAAGTTTCTTTGCAAGTGCATAGTTTTCCAAAAACCAGATACCAAGTTGTCCAACAGGCATTCGTGTCTGTTCAACACAAACCAAATGGGCTGGCTGATCATCATCTTTAAATTTGTTAAGTTGAACACTCAAACATGTTCATGGTGTGGCCTACCTCGTCTCTAATTCATATGTTCATCATATGTGATTATGATATATAATGAGCATTATATTCATCATCATGAGGAAAATGGATTTGTTTCAGCTGTAACACTCATATTGGGCAAAATTTTCATATCAACCAATAAGGATGCTTTTGATATTCCTCTCATGAAGACTGCAGAATCCTGAGTTTGTGATCTTGTTCCCAAAGAGAAACTAGGACTTCTCCAGTGTCCCATATTTTATTGTCTATCTTTTTACAGTGATCTGTGTCTACATAGTGTGATGCAACTGTCAGTTCCGCAGTTCATTGGCATATTCTTCCCAGTAAATCAGCAATGTGGACCTGCTCATCAGTAAAGCAGTGTCAAATCCAGACTGAATTGGCAATTTCCACAGATCCCCACTGCTGACCCCCCTCATATCATTCCCTATCAACGAGAAGGAGTTTTTGTGGACAATGGGAAAGGGACATGGGAAAGGTCCATTGCATTGATTGAAAGTTTAGCCTAGATCCAACCCATAATGTTACTGTATGACAGCTTATATCAAAATCCTTTTTGTATGTTGTTTTCTCAACATGCAGGAACATATGCATACATTAATAGGTCTTTTGGCCATTTATAGGCCCCTTCCATACATGCAGAATAATGCATTTTCAATCCACTTTCACAATGGTTTGAAAGTGGTTTTGCTATTCCTCACAGTAAAATCCAGCTGCGAAGTACATTGAAAGTGGATTGAAAGTGCATTATTCTGCATGTGCGGAAGTGGCCATAGTGTGTGTATATTCTGGATCTGTGTCTGCACCTCCACTTGCATGTAGGATCTTTACTTTGCTCCTGGAAATGCTGGGCATTTTCCTCTTCATTGCTGCTTCCTCTAGATATCCCTTCAAGACTGGTCACTATCACCCATCCCTAAAACCCTATCAAACTTCCTCACTTTTATCTTAGTCAGCTCTTGTATACTTCCTGTGCATAAGTCAGTTGCTTACAATACAGCTGTTGTTTTACTATGGCTTTTTTTATAGAGCCAATTTATCTCTTGTTTGGTCTTCCTCATAGCCTGCTACCTTCATCTTTTCCTAGAATTATTGTCTTTTCCATTGACTCTTATCTTCTCAAAGTACAATAGTCTCATGTTAGCTTCTAAGGACACTTCAGGCTTGATTTGATCTAAAACCCGCTTATTTGTCTTTTTGATACTACCTGACACTTTTAATTTGGGATCCTGGGGACTGGATTTGAGACCTTCTGTATGCCAAGCAAGTGTTCTACCATTGAGCCCTGGTCCTTCTCCTCCTCACAGGTAAATAGTGCATCTTTTTGTGGCTGGGACATTGCCTACTTCTGGGGTAGATTTTCATAGGGGCAGTTCACATTATCAGTTCTGAGTGTTTCCCCCTCCCTAGTTATTTGTCCCTTATATTTTGAAATCAGCCTTTTGTAATGTTGTAATGTCACCATGACCTTGCAGGCCCTTGCAGGATAAACTGCAATGTCACACTTGGTAGGATTGAATGGATAATCCTATTACCGCATAACATTGACAGGATAGCTGGGAGACGTATCAACTAAAAATTTTAAAGCACTTCTCATACGGAAAATACCTGTGGAAATCAATAATAGCAATTGCAAGACCAGAATGCTAAGCATTCACAGGCAGACAGGCAGAACCAGGGCAGACATTTGGGAGGGGGGGTTTCCAAATTCTTGAAAAGAAAGCCAACACCACCCCGCTCCATCGTACTGAAAAACATGCTTACCTCTAAACAACAAAAGGCAAGATTCAGGTTGGATAAAAATGAAGAAAGCATATCAGGAAGACAGTGAAGTTAATGAGGTGTTGGTTATTCAGGAGCAAGTGATATTCCCTCATTATTTCCCCCGTTATATAACAGCTTTGTATATCCAGCCAGTCAGATGTTCCTGAAAAGTTTGAAGCAGGAAATGAAGAAGGTGACAGAATTCCCCCATTATTTAATCTCCATCAAGTAATGCTAAAAAGTATACTGCCTCTGAAAAAGGTGTTTCTATAGACCTATCATTCAGTGATTAGTCAATCAATCCATCAATCAGACCATTATTAGGCATCAATAATATAAGCTAGATAACAGACCAAAACATTTGAACCCCATTAGTTGGTTAATTCATTAGTTAAAAATTCAGCTACCAGCTCTATTAACTCAGCTGACCGATTGTCCAAAAGAAAGTGTACCCAAGATATTGTAGGACAATCCCTTACATGGGAGGGTAATATATTGGAGAAATCAAGTCTATAATAAGCACGTTTAGGACAAATGCATAAAATATGCTCTACATTTTCAGTAGCATTAAAACAATGAGAACATGTCCATTTTTGAGGGGGTATCCTTAAAAAACGCCCATTAAGGAAAGCAGCTGGAAAGGAATAACACCTCGCCCTAATGAAGGCCCATCTTTGTTTAGGATTTATCAGTACTTCCAAATAGCAGGCCATCTGGGCTCTCTCTAAAACAATACCATGATAAAGAAGGGCACATGGAGACCCTGTTTTACAGGCCAAAGATTGGTATTCATGGTTAATGAGATTAGTCAAACCCAGTTTTAAAGTCACTAGAAATTTTGTGGAAATTAATCGTGACAATGTACATGTACTTTCTTTCAAGTACCTTGAATCTACTGTTGATCTATTCCATCTCTTCTCCCAAAAACCAATGACAATGTCAGAAAATAGTTCTCCTTTTCAGCTGACTTTGCCTGCTTCAGCGAGGCCTCTTGTAGCCAACTCTAGCTGCATTGCATCATTCCCTCCACTACATGATGTAGTGATTAAGAGCAGATGCATTCTAATCTGAAGAACCTTTAATTCCCCTCTCCTCCACCTGAGTGGCAGAGGCTTATCTGGTGAACCAGATGTGTTTCTACACTCCTACATTCCTGCTGGTTGACCTTGGGACAGTCAAAGTTCTCTCTCTCAGCCCCACCTACCTCACAAGGTGTCTGTTGTGGGGAGCAGAAGGGAAAGGAGCTTGTAAGCCACCTTGAGTCTCCTTACAGGAGAGAAAGGTGGGATATAAATTCAAACTCTTCTTCTTTGTGGTTCCTGATTAGCTGTAATATTTCAGGAAACTGATTGTGGAGGGACGGGGAAGCTGCAGGAACTGAGAGAACAGCACCACCAAATAAGATGTTCAAGATGGTGAACATCTGCACTAGCACAGTGTAGGGATGCCAGCCTCCAGGTGGGATATGTAGATTACCTGGAATTACAGAGTTCAGTTCCCCTAGAGAAAATGGATGCTTTGGCTTGATATCCCTGTCCTCCCCAGGCTCCATTCCCAAATCACTAACCAAAAGAGGGGAATTAGCAAACTTAACCCTGAAAAAAGCATTAAGTACCAAAAGGTCAAGAGTAGAAAAGGCAGTGGTTGGATTCAGTAAGTTCGCACCACTTTGGCAGAACCGGTTGTTAAAATGGTGCTTGTAAACAACCAGTTGTTAAATTATTTGAATCCCACCACCAGAACCGATTGTTAAATTATTTGAATCCCATCACTGAGAAAAGGCCACTAATTTAAAAACTGCTTAATAGTGAAAATATGTATGCATTTGTTACAAATTAAAACCATAACATTATAGTAGAAGGCCCGTGATAGCCTTGTGTGCATAAAATCACAATGGCATTCCGCAAAGAATTCCTATGTCATACTTTTTGACCTAAAATCAGATGCATTTCGGCCCACTGCCCTTCATCAGTGGTCAAAAGTGATAATACAATGTATTTGCTACCCGAGTACAAATACAAATGAAATGTATAGATTACTGAGATCAGTTGTATACAATTGGCACCAAGGTCTTCAACATAAAACCACTATCCACTCAAAAGGGATAATGCAGTGTGCCAGACATGCCAAATTCTGTTATGGCAGAATCCTTTGATATCTCAGTCACAAAGGGTTACTTAAAGTCCTAAACTTTTATTTATTTTATTTGTATTTGTAGTCGTGTAACAAGTACATCGTATTATCAGTTTGGATCACTGATGAAGGGCAATGGGCCAAATCGCATCTGATTTTAGATCATAAAGTGTGATATAGGAATTCTTTGTGCGTTGTCATCGTGATTTTATGCACATAAGGCACTATGATGTGATTATTTTAATTTGTAATAAATGCATGTTATTTTCACTATTGAGCAGTTTTTAAATTAATGGCCCTTTTCTACTCATGACCTTTTGGTACTTAATCCCATTCCCAAATCCCCAGGAGTTCCCCAACCTGGATCTGGAAACCCTGCCCCAATCCTCCGCTTGGGACCCAGTAGGACTTGGCAAACATAACACAGTGTATTAGGGAAAACAGATCTGCTTCATTGAAACCACTCCTTCTGATACCAAAATCAGAAGTCAAGAATATTCAGCATAGTCATATTTATGAAGACTTTTCATTCTGGAATAAATGAGCAAGCCCGGTTTTGAGAGAAAGGCCTCACGTTTGTTCCAGTGATTGCCGAGGAAGGTTGATTCCCACAACTATCAGCCCTTTCCTTTTTTCTTATTTTGAGTAGACATACACCATTGATTAATGACAGTTGGTAATTAACAGCATTGAAACAAGGTCGAGCCCAAGAACGTTCCCCAGTGAAAGTCCTGTTTCCCAAAGTCATCACTGCCTGGAAAATGGCTTTTAACTCAACTGTGCGGGAGGGGTGGGGGTGGGGGGGTGAGAGGATATCAAGGTAACTGGTGATGAGCTGTTTGAATTATGTAAATGCTCTGGTATCTGTAGTCTTTGACCTTTTTTGCAGCTTTAATTTAGAATTCAAAGCATCATCCTGTCTTAACAGCTGCCAAAGTCAAATTAGGAGCTCGCTACTCTAATTGAAGGCTGTATATACAATCTGGGTGGAGGAGACGGTGTGTATCAGGGACCTCAGCTGAACACATTTTGTAGCTTGAGGATTAATTGCCGAACATTTTGTGAAATTTTTGCTGCACTGACTAAGATTGACGCCTCGATCTTGTGCTGGTCTAGAGAATCATAAAATCATAGAATCATAGAGTTGGAAGAGACACAAGGGCCATCCAGTCCGACCCCCTGCCATGCAGGAATGCACAATCAAAGCACCCTTGCCAGATGGCCATCCAACCTCTGTTTAAAAACCTCCAAAGAAGGAGACTCCACCGCACTCGGAGGACTAAAACTAAAAGCAAAGGCAAACCGGTTCTGCTGTGTAGACACATCACCCATTTGAGGGTCATTGATCTAATATGTGAAACTGGTTGAATTTAGAGATAGGATTGTTATGGGGCATAGAAATATTTTCCAAGATTTTCTTTTTTTTTTTTTTTTTTTTACGTATAGCCACTGATTCCTCTTTCAAAAGAAAACTTTGTCTTAAATTTCTCAGTTACACCTTTAGGAACTTCAGTCATTCCAGGATTGGTTGGCTGGTTTGATGTTGCGCATCACAAAATGTTCTCTGGCAGGAGGGAAGGAAGGTTGGGGAAGACGCTGCTGCCTCTGAGTGCCTGCAAAGTGCAATTCTGAAATTTTGCAAAATCTCCCTTCCTGCCCCTCATCTCTTTGAATTTCTATTTTGATCAAAGCGGTTCTGATTTGAAACAGACTTCAAATTCCACAGAAAAGGAAAATAAATATATGGTGGGATTTCAGAAAGAAATTGGGCAAAGAGGAATTAAGGGAATTCCTCTCAACAACACTGTTGGGGGTTATCTCAGTTTTTGTAGAGAACAGGTCTAAAGTTGAAATCACCAAAACAATCAGACATAAGCTGATGATCCAGTCTGTTTTGTTTGTACCAGACTAATCAATTACACACTAAACATGTTTGCATTAGGTTTGAGTAAAACAGGGCATGTGCAAAAATCCTGTTGAGCCAAGCAGATTGGCAGCCATTAATTTTGCCAAGGGTTATACTCTTTTTAAATACGGCATTGATTTATGACCAGCTCATTTGATTTGTGATGGGCAGGGAGGGAGTCAAACTCAATCAGGCTGTGTGAGAATGCAACTGCCCAAAAACAGATTGCACTGCTGGGAAGAATATAGTGGCAAAGCCTGCTGAACAGCCATGAATGAATCAATGCCAAGACCAATAGTCCGCTGAAAAATCGACTCGTTTGCCACTGGCAAACAAGTGTTCGAGCATCCCTTGTTGTGGCGCTACATATCAAGATGATCCAGGAGCCCTTTCGTGACCCTTTTGATTAGTTCCTTGAGGCTGCCTAAGTGAAGAAAGAAGGAACAACATAGTCTGCCTTCATCCCACCATGGTCCCACCTGCCTGCAATCCATTGCTTCTTCTGACCTGTCAGAGCATTGCTGAAACAAACAACCAGTCTCTCACTATGTGCCTCCTCAATTTTTGTCTAAACTGCCTGTTCCCCCTTCTCGTCTCCCTGCTTACTTGCTCCCTTCCCCCAGCCTCCCATCTACTACCTTTCAGCCTACCTGCGTTCTTGTTTTCTCATTGGACAGAGCATTTGACCCTGCCCAGCCCTTCAGTTGATTCTGTCTCTAGATAAAACCACCTGTAGAGGGGAATAGCTTGGTACACTGAAGGTCCCATGTCCAGCATCACCAGTTAAATGGAGCAGGTAGTCAGTGATGTGAAAGACCTTGAACGAAGACGCTGGACAGCTGCTGCCTGAGTTGACAATACTGAGTCTGAGTTGACAGTACTGATCAGATGGACCACAAGGCCTGATTCAGTATAAGACAGCTTCATGGGTTTATGTGTGGTGGATAAAAGGGTAGATTTTGCTGGGCAAACCTGTGTTTGAATCCCCACTTCTACAATAGAAGCTTGTAGGTGACCTTGGCCCTGTCACAAACCCTTCACCAGGCCTACCTCACAAGGTTGTGGTGGTGGTTTGTATGGTGGTTTTTCATTTTTTAAACCTTTGTGAGCCACTTAGTATAAAAGTCAAAGATAAATAAACACATACATTTGGGAGAAGTGGAAGATGGGGAAAAGGTCCCCTGTTTCCATGCTTTGCCCTGGGGCGATAACCCTTCATCAAGGAACACCAGCAGGTGGAAATGGACTTTTAAAAAAAAGAATGGACAAGCACACATCCAGCTTGGTGCTCCTCCTGGCCTTCTTTCTCTGGGGCGCTTTGGAAGACTTTGGGGTGTTTTGCGGTTCTCAGCTTCCTGGCCCAGAGTATCTGATTGACCCTAAAGTTGCAGTTTCTTGCTTAATGAATACGTTGTTAATGTTCGAACAATGGAGGCAGCTTAGAGACCAAGAATATGTTTCCCCCTTGCAAAAAAATATATATATATATAGAACCCTCCCTGTTCTCACACAATAGTGTCCAATTTTTTTTTTATCTCTCGCCTTTCCCTCCAATTTACAAGTAAGATGCTTTCATGTACTCTGAATCCAGTTAACAGGACTTGAAGAGGATCCTGCTGGGACACGCTCTGCTGTTTAATGGCTCCATTCAAACACAGCTTTGAGTTATTTCATATTTCAGCAGAGTTTTCTTTTCCCTTTCCCCATCCCCTTTGTGTGACCACTTACAGATGGGAGGTGAACTGCACAATATCGTCTCCCTGACCTGGCAGAAATAGGACAAAACATTGTAGGGTGGTTTCTCGATAACTTTGTACTTTTCCTTTGAAAGGCACGGGTCTTGGTGGCTTATGTTTGAATAGCTTTTTTTAACTTAGAGAAAGCTTTACTTCTGGATTCGAGAACAGCTTAAGGCTGGCACTGGTTGCTACAGAGGTTACATGGCTATTGCAGAAAAACAGCAACCCCTGCATCTCTGTTCAAGTTGAACTTGGAGAAATCAGCAGTGGAAGGGAGTTCCAGGGGTTAGGCACAGCCTCTTTTGATATGAACAAATAGTTTGTAATGTTTTAAGCCATTGTATTTAATCATATAAGTTATATGAGTATAATTCACTGAGCACTAAGCACTTCAGAAACTTATTTTTGTTGAGAAAAACAAAACTCAGAGCAGCCTGACACTGGCCTTGAGTTAAAAGAGAACAGGGCCCCACCAAGGAGATAAGGAATTAGCAGAAGCTCACAAATACAGATAACAGTAAAATAGAAACTTAGTTGTTATAAAAACCTTTGCATAAGATGTTTTTAACTTAAGTTGCACCAAATATGGGATGAAAAGGTGTGGTAAAAGGTGGGATAAGATGACCAGGTCTGTACGTCTACTTGACTCAACCCAATGAGCAAGGAGCGGGGAGGTATGTTTTTGTAATTATAAATTATGTTACACAGGCAGCAGCTCTTTGAACCTCCTCCCTGTTGCTGACAGAGGAGAGTTCCCTCTTCTGCGCAGAATTGAACAATAAAACTCTTAACACTGAAGAAGCTTATGGATGGTTATTTGTGAGTAACCGGACAGAGTTTTAGCTCTGAACACAGGGCTCTGCCCTGTGCCTAACACTTTTACTACATGCCTTTCTGGGAATATGATGTATAGACCTGCAACCCAAGGCTGGTACAACTACTGTGTTGCCCTAAGCAAGGTAGTCACACCAAATCTGGAATCTGGGGATCCAAAAGTAGCCCTTGGAGGCCCAAGAAGGGATCCCAACAAACGCAAGGCAGATCCACAAGTGATAGATCAGGCAGTTAGGGCTGTATATATTTGTATATATATTTTATCTCTCGCCTTTCCCTCCAATTTACAAGTAAGGTCCTTTCATGTACTCTGAATTCAATTGTATATATTTTAATACAGAAAAGTACTACAGGGACAATGTGAGCATTAAAAGTTTTCTCATGTCAGCAGCTTAGTGAAGTGGTTGGGCCTCTGGACTAGCATCTGGGAGACCTGGGTTCGGATTTCCACTCTGCCATAAAGCTGACGGGATGACTTTTGGCCAGTCACACTCTTTCTTGGCCTAAGCTCCTTCCCAGGGTGGCTTTGAGTCTTAATGGAAGAGACAAAAAGACATCACCCAAAACTCCTTAGAGGAAGGGTAAGATTAAAATGTACTAACAAATAAAGGAAATGGAATCTGGTGAGCACAGATCTCCTGAAACTTCTTAGCACGAAGAAAAGTTGAGGAGCTTAAGTCACAGAAGAGAAGTGTAGCTATCGCAGTGATGTTCAAATACCCTCAATACTTAGTCCTTAAAGAAAAGGAAGTATCTCTGCCTCATGTGGAAAGCAGTTTGGACCATTCTCTGCTTTAATGCACACTTCTTTTTTCACCTCACATTCAATTTTCTCTGCTTGCTCTCTGTTATTCGTTCAAATCTTGATTTTTCTTCCCTGGAGATTTATTTGAGGCGAAAAAGAGGAAAAAAACTATTGGGGGGCCATTCAACTACACTGAATAATGAATACTATGTATCATTTAAAGTGAAAATGAAATTCAATCTAAATGAGATTTGGTATTTCAAAGTAAAATGTTTCCATGCCAACAAAAGAATCAATTGTTTAGTTATCCATAAATATTAATTTATTCCTTTAGTAATGCATACCATGAGCTATAAATATGGAATTGTTGGGGTTTTTTCCCCCTTCATGAAACATAGATGGTCTATGCATTGGATTAGGACCACTGGATTTTCCTCAGGCGCATATCTTCTTCACAGCCTATTTAACTAGCTCAAGGCATAACTTATTCTGAAATATTATTGATAATTGAATTGAGTCCATTCGTGACCTTTTCTCATATATAAGCACATTTTAAATGCCATTTTTTAAAAAAAAGTTAAATATGTTCACCCGTAATTGGTAGTTACACTTTATGACTACATTTGACTCATATTCTGGCTCAGAGTGTGACTCTCATGCTTGAAGGCAGAGACTTGGCCTATGGAGCAATCCTAAGGAGGCCTACACAGAAGTAGATCCCATTTTACTCAATGGGACTCACACCCAGGAAAGTGTTCTTAGGATTTGAACCCTAGTGAGCTAGCTGGAACTGAAGCCCCAAAACATAAGAGCCCTGCTGGATCAGACCAGGTGTCAATCTAGTCCAGGGGTAGGGGAACTCTGCAGGCTTGAGAGAGAGCCGTGATGCGCGCTCTTCTGCTCCTTTGC
The DNA here is from genome assembly GCF_021028975.2 of Sphaerodactylus townsendi. Taxonomy (NCBI): domain Eukaryota; kingdom Metazoa; phylum Chordata; class Lepidosauria; order Squamata; family Sphaerodactylidae; genus Sphaerodactylus; species Sphaerodactylus townsendi. Next base: position 98,606,399 of record NC_059430.1, on the reverse strand, counting down.
ACTTGTGGCTCTAACGAAATGTCGGTGCTTTCACTCGTGCCTCATCCTTTGCCCAACCCTGCAGGCAGCAGGTGGCTGGCGCATTTCATCTGGCCCAACGGTCGGGCTGGGCTCATGGCCGCTGGCCTTTCCCCTCTTGCCCGCCTCCAGCTGGAGCGGGCGGGGAAGCTTTCCCCTTGAAGCGGCGCCAGAACGAGGGCTTGAGCCGCCAGTTATTTTTGCCCGCCCTGCAGGCAGCAGGGCGGGCACATCCATGCGCTTCTCAGAAGGAGCAGAGTAGAAGGTAAAACCGCTATATATATATATATTATTTTATTTTAGTTTTATTGTTTAAATCTTTTATACCGGGCTTCTCCTGCCACATCCTCCTATGGGCTCTGGGCGGTGTACACACAAAGTATAAATACAGGTAAACACATTGTTAAAACCCTTAAAACAGCGATAACAATAACAATAAAAGAGGTATGTCTCGCCAGCCCCTTGAATTTTTAAAAATTCTACCCAGAAAAAAAAAGAGAGGGGGAGGTGGGAGAGTCATGTTGGATGGTAAAGCCCAGGTGCATAAACCCGGTTAGGGGCCAGCTGGGGCACCATCAGCGGCTGGGTCCTCCCGAAGGCCCGGCGAGAACAACTCCCAGCTTTTACAGGCCCTGCGGAACTTCGTTAAGGTCCCGCAGAGGGCCCTAACAGAAGCCGGGGAGTGAAGTGGGGTGTTCTGTTCCTTGGGCCGTGGCCAGGAAGGCCGTAAAGCGCTCCTGGCCCGCGGTGTGGAGGCTAGCCGCATCATTGAGGGAGCCAGGGACTATCTTTCAATAAGTTGGCTCTCCCTGCGAGGAATCGAAGAGGGATGTGCCGGGACATAAGTGATGGAGTAGAGTGTTATCTTTATTTTAAACGTCAAAAATTATTTGCAGCTCCAAGTGTTTTCTTTTCCCGTGGAAAACGGGTCCAAATGGCTCTTTGAGTGTTAAAGGTTCCCTACCCCTGATCTAGTCCTGCACCGTTTCATTTAGTGGCCAACTAGTTGCTTTGGAGGGCCAATCCATAGGGCACACAGTCTCCATATATGATTGCCTTCCAACATTGGTACACAGAGGTTTACTGCCTCTGGATGTGAATATCCCCTTTAGTTTCCTTGACTAGTAGCTATTGATGGGCATCTCTTCCATTAGTCCATCTGATGTCCCTTTAAAGATTTCAATGCTAGTGGCCATTCTTTTGTCCACTGGCACTGAATTTCACAACTCAATTACTCAAGTAAAGAATTACTTCTTTTGTCAACTCAGAATCAATTGCCCATCAACTTCTGCATGGCTCAGTGCACTCCTCAAATGCAGAAGAGCCAAGGGGTATGCACAGCATCCGGCTCTGTGTTTGGCCAGCAGGATAAAGGCCCTGGATTGGCCCAACCTGGAATAAATACTAGTAGTCTGGTCTTCTGTCCTTACCCCATAACTTCACGCTACAGCTCTCTCCCTGGTTTTAGCAGCTGATGCATGGGCTGAAGAACCATCTCATTCCATGCCCAGGTCCTAGTGTGTCCCCCAAATAGCACTACCCCAGAGTTCTGGGTCCATTTTTGGATTTTTCCTGCAGTTCACCTGGAGGGAAAGATGCAGACTAGTACGTCTTCCCACCTCCCCATTGCACCTGCTGAAGAAACAAGCACTCTGAAAAAAGGCAATTGTTTTGAATAGACTCTGTCTGGAATGGCACTCTCTGTACTGAGACAAATGTTCTCATTTGTTTCCCTCCCTGACAAAAATGCTATTAACTGTACAGGCAAGACTTTCTTCCATCGTCACCTGCGGGCTTTTGTCCACAGAGCCGAGAAGGGAGCAAAATGTTTTCGCCTCTTTGAGAGAAAAAAATAGTATCATTTCTGGTGTACGCACCCACACATTTTTTTAGAAGAGATTTGTACAGTGCAAAGGTAAATAAACAACACTTCCAAATGGGATGGGCTGAAAGAATAAACAGTGAGGATTTTTTCCCCTTTGCAATCTCTCATCAGCGGCTTGATTTCCATGCAATGCATGTTTTTCATGCCATAGCAACATCCATTCCATGCCTTGGATGAGTAAGCCCTGATTCACAGTTTAAATATTGTAAGGTGTTTGTTGTAGCAAACTTGCTGCTAATCATGACCAGCCAACCGGCACCTGACCCTGCAGCTGCTTCTGCAAAGTCACATGATTGTTTTGTGCATTTTGTTATTTGAACTGAGAGCCACAGGTAGGGTTGCCAACTCCTGATTAGGACATTCCTGGAGATTTCATGGCAGTGCCCGGAGACAGGCAAAGTTTAGGGAAGGGAGGGAGCTGGGGAGTAAGGGAGGTCATGGCATAGAGTCTGCCCTCCAAAGCTGTTATTTCCTCCAGGGGAATTGATCTCTGTAGCAATTCCAGGAGCTGTCTAGGGTCCAGGGGCATATCTGCCGGAGGGACATCAGTGGTCACATGTCCCTGGGTGCCATGTGGGGGGTGCAAAATCACCCCGGGGACATGTGACCACCCCCTCCCTCTCTGAGGAAGCGCCCCAGGCTGTGGCTGTCTGGCCACGTTCTCCTGGGCCACAACAAGGCCTTGGCGGAGGTGCCCCAGCCGTCACAGTGCTCTGCAGCTGCTGGCCCTGCTGGTCCCTCGACGAGGCCTGGGCCACATTGGGCCTTGGTGCAGGGGGTGAATTTGCGCACCCCCCATTCATCTGGCTGGCATAAGTGGGGCATGGGGAGGTCCTGGAAATTAGGAGAGATGCTGCCAATTCCTTGTTAGAATTTCCTTTGACACTCATGATTAGCCCGTGAACCACATGCAAATGCAGAGGAAGTCGTCTTATACTGAATGAGACCATCAGTCTCTCGAGGTCGGTGTTGTTTACTCAGGCTTGCAACTGTTCTCCTAGGTTTCAGGCGGAAGTTTTTCACATCACCTATTGCCTGATCCTTTTTATTGTATGCAGGAGATTTAAACGGGGACCTTCTGTAGGCAAAGCAGAAGTTCTTCCATGGAGCCACAGTCCCTATCCTATCTCCAGAGCGGATCCAGGATACGTTCACATCATTGCGCTGACCAATTTAAACAGCTGCTGAGCAAGTTTGCAGCTGCCTGTTGGTTTGTATGCTGTCTCAATCAGGGGGGTCATCTGGGAGTTGAGTTCTGATGCACCCCACTCCCTAGCTAGCTACTCAGTGAAGTTGTAGAGATAGGAGGAAAAGGTGCTTTCTCTCCTTTTATTTGTAGCCGAAATTGACAGCTTGGAGTAAAAAAGGGAAATCAGCTGGGCTTCATAACACACGCATGCACACGCACACGCACACGCACACGCACACACACACACACACACACACACACACTGCTCCTCTAAATTTGTTGCAAATTTCTAAGATGGGAGAACAAAAGAGCCTGACTTCCAGCTAGGATTGGCAGGTTCCAGGTGGGACTCGGGAATCCCCTGAAATTCTAGCTCATCTTCGGACTACAGAGATCAGTTCCCCTGCAGAAAATGGGTGCTCTGTAGAATAGAGTTGATGGTATTGTTCCCCACTGAGGTCCCTGTCCTTCCTAGATTCAAGAAGGATCAAGATTGGTAGCCATAGATCGACTTCTCCTCCAAAAATCTGTCCGAGCCCCTTTTAAAGCTGTCCAGGTTAGTGGCCATCACCACCTCCTGTGGCAGCATATTCCAAACAGCAGGAGATGGAGGGACTGGGTGGCCAGATTCAGGTTGGGAAACTCCTGGAGAATTGGGGATTGAGCCTGAGGAGGACAGGGACCTCTGTGTGGTGCAGTGCCACAGTCCACCCTCCAAAAGTCCACGCTCCAGATTTCTCCAGAGGACCTAATCTTTGTAGTCTGCAGATGACCTGTAATTGTAGGGGATCCCCAGGTCCCACCTAGAGGCTGGCATTCCTACTGTTAAACCCAGGGAGGCAGAGACAAGCCCCCACATTGTACCAGCCGTATTCCCTGGTATGTGGGAAGGGAAGGCGGTAAATTAGGAAGCATTGCAGAGGAGGGAAGTTGTCTTTCTTCCCCAGTACATGAATGCTGATCTACATTTTCCCCCCTTCCTTGCAGTTGCTTTTTGCAGCTGTCTTACCTGTGAGAGAATCAAATAATTGATTCCCACCCAACGTCTGCTGTGGCTTATAAGACAATGCTCAGTGCAAAGCACCCAGAACTTATTTCAGATGGGCACTGGTGGCAAACGTTCCCTGTCAGAAAATATAGAGTCAGGTACATCTCTCTTTCCAGTCTCTCCCGACTACATCCTCCGGCACATTGTGAGAAAGACCTACCCTCTCCCTCATTCATAATGTAGGTCTTTGTTTAAACATTTATCAGTACAAACGTGCAACCCCTACCTGAACGAAATTGATTGCTTAAGTTAATATTGGAGTCTGTCTGGGGGATGCATAGAAAGACGAGTGATAGAAGTCTAATGTGTTTGCAAAACCATATGGCAGGTTATTAAACTGGAAGGGTTGGAGGAGTGAGAGAGAGAGAAAAGATGAAAACGGGGCAAAGGTGATTGCAGCTTCTGAAGAACACTCCTGAAAATGGATGTGAGCAGCCATTTTCTCCAGGATTTATGGAACGCACCTAACATTTTAGCGATTCAAAACTAATGTTTAATTTTTATGCCTGCCTCAGCACTGCACCAAGACATCTGGTAATTGTAGTGTGGGAGATGCTTGGAAGATATTTTATTATTACTATTCATTAAAAAAAGTTTTCTGTCCTGCGCTTCCATTCTAATGCCGATTCCCAGGATGGACCAGAAGACATTTAAATACAAGTATAAATGGACATAATACAATTTTTTAAAAAAACCCACATATAATGCAAAGGTGCTGAGCTTCAGGAGTCAGACAAAGCTGAATGCCAGGGCCATCAGCCACAACACTCCCCAGCTATATCCGTTTCCAGCATTATTGAAACAACTGCGTAAAGCTTCTCTTTGCTAAGAATTATTTCCTGTTGAGTGGGTTTGGCAGGTGGAGGAAAGGGACAAGGACAGCCAAAGGATAGCTGTGCTAGAATTTGTGTTGGCAAAGCGTTTGTGATACAGTTGAGAACAGTTCTGAATGTTGACGGAAAAGCTGGCTTTTCCGGAGGGGTTTGAGAGGGTGTTGTGCACCATTTGCCATTCAAGCAGGAGAGAGTTTGTGCTCATCAGCGCTAAAACCGTCACCAGCACTTTGAACTGGGCCCAGATACCAAATGGCTGCCAGCGTAGATGGAACAAAATAAGAGACGCGCTCATGGCGGCTGTCCCAAACTAGCAAACTGTCTCCTGCATTTTGGACAAGCGTCAGTTTCCGCAGGCGTCTTTGATATGGTTCCGAACACCATTTCAGCAAATTCTGGAAGATTTGGGGTGGTGCCTGGGGGAGGGTGGAATTTGGGGAGAATATGATGTCGCTTCTGGGTGCTCTAGGCATCCTCTACTCTGTATGACAGGGGTCCTCAATGTGGTGTCCAGGGTGCCATAATACCTACCAACACCTTTCCTGATATCCACCAAGTATTTTAGAAAGAGGGGGGAAGGCAGGTGGAAATCCTGCCCAGAGGCCTTCTATTTGGCTATTGGAGATCTGATTAACCATGCAGATTATTTTTTTAAACGACTACGGCAACAGTTTTACTTTCATTCTATCTCATTCCTCTTTCTCCATGTTTGTTGCAATGACTTCTCTCATCTCCTGCACTTGGAATTCCTCTGTTTGTGTCTCCATGAGTGGTTCCCTATAATTCCTGTGGCAGGCTTTTTTTGCAGTTGCACTAGAGTCTTTAGCCTCCAGGAAGTGGCTGAAGATCTCCTGGGATTAACTGATCTCTGATTCACCAGGAGAAAATGGCTGCTCAGGCAGATGGACTCTATGACATTACGCCCCACTGAAACCTCTCCTCTACCCAAACCTTACCCTCCTCAGGCTCAAGCCAAAAATGTCCAGGAATTTCCCAGCCCAATCCTGGCAACCCTAAAATGTGACTACCACCCAGTGTCAGAATCCCAGAGGTGCCCACAGGCTCAAGAAGGTTGGGGACCCCTGACCTATGACAGTGGTTCCCAATCTGGGGTACACATACCCTCAGGAGTCCACACCACAGTGTTTGCGGGTATGCAAAAAAGAATGTAATGGGTTTCCTAATTTTAGGCAAATGGTTTACCAAGGGGTACATGAGTGAAAGAAAGTTTTGGAACCATTGATCTGTGGTATTTTCCACAAAGAAATTTCTAAAGCATCACTATATGGATGTCATTGTTTTTCTCCCACTCCTCAATTCCTCAAGGAGTAGGAAATTGAGGCTGGGTGGGGGTAATTTCCCACCCTGGGCAGGTAAATGAGAGACCTAATCTGAGAAAACATGAGAGTAGTTTAGTCTGGCTGTTACTAAGCTAGAAAACTGTTCTTCAAGGTTTCTGTTTGCTAGACACCAAGAGAGAGATTTTCCTCATGCTGGAGTTACCGCTGATTTTCTTGGGAATTGATCCACAAGCACTGGAATTGATTTGGGCAGGTTCTTCTGCATATCATTCCTCATTTTTTACAGTTGTAGAGTTAGTTCTTCCACATGTGGCTTAAATAACAAGGATTTTCAAGAGAGGGCGGGTTTTAACAGTGACGACAGTCCAGTGATTGAAAGTATACGGGAGGTGGGTAGGACAAGATAGAAACATTACACACTAGGAAAAGCCAACTCAAAATCAGCTTCCAGAAAAATATCAAGGTAAAAATGGTCTTAGAAGAGCTGTGGGAAAATGTGGGGAAGGGGGACACAAAAATTCTGAAGTGAAAACCGAAGGCACAAAAATATGTGTGGAAGTCAGAAGATAAATTGATGCAGTAGGGGGTCAGAACTGACCCCAAAATATGAAAAAGCCCTGTAATATAGCCCTTTTCCACATGCACAGTTTACCACAATTTTCCCACTCATCAAACTTTGTGTCTTGGAAACATTTTCTGTGAAATGATTCCATACATCTCCTTTCCTCTCATTGTTTTGGGTTATTTCTACCCTTTGTCTCTTCAGTTGCATTTATTCTACATGCTGCTGCTGAAAACATTTCTTCCCTGATGGTGGTGGGATATCATCCATGACACAGAAGAACAATCCTCCCCCTTTTTTATCTTTAGCTGTAGCATTACTGTGCAGTTACATTTTGAAGTGGCAGTTTAAAAAATGTCTCAGTCTCCATATCTACTATTGAGAATTACCAACACAAAATGGAAGCCAAAACAACTTCTGGTGCAGGTGCCATTACCAGAAGGAACAGAAACACATAGCCATCCCGCTGCACACAAAGAACCACATTTTCCTGCCGAATTTGATCTGGAAAACTGAATTCATCCAAATTTGAAAAAGGAAAACAGGTCCTTTATAATGATTGCAACCAGTGGTGGGATTCAGCCAGTTCGCACCAGTTCGGCAGAACCGGTAGCTAAATTTTTGCTTGGTTCGCCAAACTGGCTGAATCCCACCACCCCGGGAAGAACAAAGTGAGTGGATGCAGCAGTCCCCAGTTAAATGCTGCTATTGCTCTCAGTACTTTTTTTGAATGGCCCCAGCATCTCAGCATTTTATCACTAATACAATCATTTCCCACCATCAAAATCACTCTCTGTCCTAGCATTACATCACTAGTTTGATATGAAATTGACAAAGCTGATCCAATCATCCCTGCTTCTTTGTAGCTCTGCCTGAACATCATAAGTTCTACGTGAAATTGACAAAGCTGATCCTGCTTCTTTGTATCACTGCCTGAGCATTCACATTGCAAGTTCTCTGTGAAATTGACAGAGATGATCCAATGGTCCCTGCTTCTTTGTATCTCTGCCTCGAAGCTACGTTGCTAGTTTGATGTAACAAAGAGAAAACATTAAAATTTTCTTTTGAAAATGGAGGATGAGGGGGAGGAGAAAGTGGCTGAAGGGTAGATTTGGCAACTATACAGGGCATGGATAATAACCAGGTGTTTAATGAGCTGGAGAAATAAAGACCTGTTTCAACACCATTGAATGCTCAAGGAAAGCTGGCTTGGAAGCAGATTTTAAAAACCATGATTAAAGTGCGAGAGAAAACAACGGAGGAAAAATGAAGGGAAAACATTTCTTGAACCAAGTGGAAGGAAAAAAACATATGGAATTCAAAGAAAAAAATGTAGCATTTGGTGGCAAGATACGTTGTAAATGACTTGTACAGAAAAGGCCATAGAACTATAAGCGCTCATATTTCATGCATCAGAAAGAATGAACAAGCCATACTTTCTGTTTCCATGTCCACACTGTAAGCTTTTTTGGTTACAGGCCTGTGCTGGACATTTTGCAGAACCTTTATCCACAGATATTTGCATCTGTTTAATGCCATAAACTTTCACCTGTGGGTTTCTTTCAATCAAGAGGCTTCTAAATGCATAGGAGCAGGCCCCAGGGTATGCTCTTTTTCCCCTTGTCTTTTTTTTTTAAAGCAGTGTTTTTCCTGTTTTAAACAACCCTATCTTTCAGGCAACCTTACTGTCACATTTGGAAAGGGTTGTTCAAAGGGGAAGGGGAGATAAAAGAAAGCCCAGGCCCCTGATGCCAAACAGGTTTATAGCTCTTCTCAATCAGATCCATGCTCCAAGAGCTGATAACTGACAACCTCTCAGGAGGAAGGCCTGCCATGGTAACAGACTGGAGGGGGGGGGGTGCTGAAATAGCTCCCTGATAGGGGAGTGCTATTTATAGACCCCAGCTACCAGAGTTAATAGAGCCATTCGTAAAATCAGACAATAAAAACCGTTATCTGTGTCTGTGTCAAAGTGACATTGAAGCACATATGGGTAATGCAAGACACAAAATATACAGCAGAACATTAATAACACCCCTTCTGCCTATAGATCATTCAGCAAGAAAGGAAATCATGACACAACAGCCAGTGTTAGGACCCAGGCTGGGCTATTGCACTCCAAGTGTCCTCATTTTATTTGGGGAAGAAGATGTGAGAGTGTGTGGGGGAACGGGTAGCACGCAGATGGCTGTGTATTGGCATGCCTTTAGGGTTGCCACCTGACCGGAAAAGCCACCTGCTCTGCTCCTGTGCCTTCAAGAACAATGTAATTTGCAATAATCAACAGGTGAAGCTTGAAGGAAACAAACATTAACACCTGTTACCATCCACAGATGAAGTTGCTGGTAAAGGCAGAGCAGCAGGGGCTCTTTTAAAAAAAGTTATCAACTCTGTTTCCCTTTGATCTTCTATTCCCTACTGTGTCTCTCCATCGGTGTGTTCGGCAGAACCAAAAAAAAAGTTAAAAAAGTTAAAAAATTAAAATAGTTTAATAATCCAGAGGGGTCTCCATGTTAGTTTGTTGTAGCAAAACTGAATAGTCCTTTTGTGGTTTAAAAGACAAAAAAATTACCATTTTATATGTTCATTAATGTAGATGAAATTGAAGATTGCAAGCACTGGAGGCTGACTGATTAATTCCTGAAGTTTAAAAAATCATTTTCCTTTCATTGCAGTTAGTAAAAGATAACATTGTGGTGAAATTGGTCTTGATAGCTAGTTGTTGTAAAATAATGGTTAGCTTTATGGTTGCCAACAGCCTGGAGGGGGGAAAATGTCTTGTTTCATTCCATTGTGACTGGACACAGTTGAAGCTTTTTTTGTGGCATGAAGGTAAACAATATCACCTGGTAAATAACATTCCATTAAGCCGTTCTGAAAGGGACAGGATTTTTTCTTCTTCAGGCAGCTGGCAGCCAAGACCATGGGCCAAAACAGGGACGTAGGTATAGATTTTTATGGGGGGTTCGGGGGTGGGGCCACACCCCCACCCGCCCCTAGGGCATGGCCACACCTTCCCAAGCCCCGCCCCTGGCCTAGCGCTTATAAAAGCAGCTCTCCGAGGTCAGGGATGGCAGACTCCCCAGCCCTGCCCTGCCCTGCCCTCCCCTGCCCCTCCCCTCTGGGCAAAGGCATAGAGGGAAAATGGAGCCTGGTGCAAAATCTGAGTTTTGTGGGCCCCCCGGCAGCTGCTGGGATGCTGGAATCCACCCCCAAACAGCATCACTTTCAATGGTGTTTAAACTAGAGAGCCCAAATTCTCCTTTTAAATCCACCTTAAAGGGTGGATTATCCCCCACCCTGAAACAGCATCACTTTCAATGTGGCGTAGTGGTTAAGAGCAGGTGCATTCTAATCTGGAGGAACCGGGTTTGATTCCCTGCTCTGCCACTTGAGCTGTGGAGGCTTATCTGGGGAATTCAGATTAGCCTGTGTACTCCCACACATGCCAGCTGGGTGACCTTGGGCTAGTCCCAGCTTTTCGGAGCTTTCTCAGCCCCACCCACCTCACAGGGTATTTGTTGTGAGGGACCAAGGGGAAGGAGATTGTAAACCCCTTTGAGTCTCCTACAGGAGAGAAAGGGGGGATATAAATCCAAACTCTTCTTCTTCTTCTAAACTGAGGACCTCAGATTCTCCCTTTAAATCCATGCCGAAGGGGGTGGATTTAAAAGGAGAATCTGGGGAAATTTGGGGGGTGCCTGCTGTCAGGGGTGCAATTGTTAAGCTAGCAGCACCAAACTTTCAGGGATTGTTTGGGGGACTCTCCTGATGATACTACCCAGGTTTGGTGAAGTTTGGGTCAGGGGGTCCAAAGTTATGGACCCTCAAAGGCGTAGCCCCCATCTCCTATTAGCTCCCATTGGAAACAAGGGGGGATGGGGCACCCCCTTTGGGAGTCCATAGCTTTGGACTCCATGGACCAAACTTCACAAAACCTGGGTGGTATCAATAAGAGACTCTCCTGATAATACATCCCAGGTTTGGTGAAGTTTTGTTCAGGAGGTCCAAAGTTATGGACCCTCAAAGGTGTAGCTCCCATCTTCTATTAGCTCCCATTGGAAACAATGGAGGATGGGGCACCCCCTTTGGGACTCCATAACTTTGGACCCCCTGAACCGAACCTCACCAAACCCAGGTAGTATCATTAGGAGAGTCCCCCAAACAATCCCTGAAAGTTTGGTGCTGCTAGCCCAAAGAATGCGCCCCCTGCAGGCCAAAAACCAAAAAAGCACTAAAATGTTTTTAAAACCCACAAACGGAGGGGCGGAGCTTCGGACATGAATGGGGGGTTCAAACCCGAGAACCCCCCCTTACCTACGTCCATGGGCCAAACCATTATTCTGATTTGCATTAGATTTTGGGGGTGTATCACTGCTTCACATGGATGGAGCGGTAGGCAGAACAGACTGCCCTGCTAGCCGCCAACCCTCCTGCCAAACACAGCAACTCTAAGTGCCAAAAGTGAGCACCAGAATGGAAGAACCATCTTCTAAGTAAACAAAAACCCACCAGAGGATGCAGGAGAAAAACTCATGTACATGCAGTTCTCATAAGTTTCTTTGCAGCCAGATTATCCTGCTCTGATCTTTAGCTCCCTTTCTTAAATGATCAGCTGCTTCACCTGGTTTTGAATACTCTGCTGTGGTTTTACTAGCTACTGTGCAGAGTGGCTCATTTTCTCAAAAAATTGCCTTTGTAGGAATACTGGGTTGTCTACTATGGACCGCGTTATTCTCTTTTGAACTCTTTCCTCTGTGGAGGGTATGGTGTTCTGTCTGTTGGTAGCACCTGTGGCCTGGACCTGTATTTTCTGGACAAATAGGGATGTGGAATTTTGCATTTCTTCGATTCTTTTCATTTCCACGCATGGCTGTGGAGACAATTTTCACATCGCCTATTTTCTTTTTAACCTGTTTCTGATTTTTCGTTTCTTAACGGCATTTTAATGCAACTGGTGCAAAAATGGGCATCAGGTGCCAAAGTAATACTTCTATCTAATTTCATTTACGTGGTCAGAAAAAAGAACACCCCAAAATGTGTCCCAATTGTGGAAAACCCACATGAGAAAATTGAACTTTTGAATTGAATTGGACTTGTCACGAAATTCGGACATATTCATATTGGTCTGATTGGCATGATGGAATGCCAGCATTCAGACCATTAGGAGCAGCAATTGCATAGTGGTTAAGAGTAGGTACACTCTGATCTGGAGGAACCGGGTTTGATTCCCTGCTCTGCCACCTGAGCTGTGGAGGCTTATCTGGGGAATTCAGATTAGCTTGTGCACTCCAACACATGCCAGCTGGGTGACCTTGGGCTAGTCGCAGCTCTACGGAGCTCTCTCAGCCCCACCTACCTCAAAGGGTGTTTGTTGTAAGGGGGGAAGGGAAAGGAGTTTGTAAGCCCCTTTGAGTCTCCTACAGGAGAGAAAAGGGGGGATATAAATCCAACTCTTCTTAGGTAGCCAAATGATATCTTCTTCCCTAAACTTTCACCTGACCAAGTCTTGCATTCCCCTCTACCTACCTAGCCACTCTCCCTACTTTCCTTCTTGCCTGTAATCCAGAAATGCTGAAATAAAAGATTTCGTTTCCCTGCTTGTAGCTGCGATTCTTGGTCCTAGCTTGGTTGTTTGGGATTTCATCCTTCTAGGATCAGCTTTGACCCTCTTTCTGTAGACAAGCTCCAGCCTTTGACCCCAGGGCTAAATCCTGCCAGTGTTATCTGGATTCTCAGTCAACGTGAGTTAAACATGTCCATTATTTTAATAATGATCCTTGCATCTGAAGTCATGAACAGACATGTACTTCCTGCCACTGTCCCTGGCCATTTAAGCCCCACTACTTTAATCGTATTACAAGGCATAATAAATATACTAGAATGAAAATGACACACAGTATACGTTTAGGGGAGGTGGAAGAACCCAGATAACAACACTACAGGATACTGAATGACTCAGTGAAATAAATAGGCAAATTCTACGGGGATTTTAAATCATCCCTTGGGAAAGGTACAGGATTCATGACAGACTCTAAATAGGTAGCTACAACAAATAACAGTTTACTCCTAATCCCATAACCCCAGAGAGCCTTGCAATATGTGAAAATCATGCTTTTAAAAAGTCTGCTGCTCAGATATTCAACACAATCCATTCTAACAGAAGGGTTTGAAAGCCTCACTGGTTTAAATAAGGAAGTTAAGCATGTGATCAAATCTCTTTTGTTGGAGTCAATGGGGCTTACAAGCACTTAACTGGATCATGCCCATACATTTGAAAAACTTCTGGACAGGGATATTAAATACTTAAAGTAATTTCCCATCCCCACTGCCATTCTTCAGAAAATAGGGATGATCAAAGCCCCACCAATTTGACTCACATTCTGTTTGCCAGTAACAAACAGGGAGCCAATTTTTCAACTGACGGCTCATTAGCCCACCTATCTGAGGCAGCTGGGCATGTGGTTCATCCTCTTCCTTCCTAAAAGTTCAGCATGGAGCAACTGGCTTTCAACTCTCTGTAAGGAGAGGAAGACAGAACTTATCCTAGATAGAAATCAACTGCTACTAGTTGGCTTCTTCCTCACCCATTCCCCACCAGATGTCTGGAGACAAGGGATTGGAACTATGCTCACAGGCCCTACCCCAAGCTACATACATGCAAAGGCCCTGCTCATCCAGAAGCATGATCCTCGCATGTACTAGTGGTTTGGGTCTCAGATCACTGTACACTTGGCAGAGGTGTACCAAGGGGAAATGGTACTTGGGGCAACACCTGTTCCAGGTGCCCCCCACTCCCCCCCACTTCCCTTAACCGGCAGCTGTTTTCCTGGGCAGCCTGCCGTGGGCCCATCGGGTGCTCCCACATATCTATTGGGGGAGCGCCCAAGGTCAATGTACCTCTGGCAGATAGCCACTGACACTTAGAAACCTTTGAAAGGCAGAAGTCAAGAGCAGCCAGGGATCTAACCCCCTATCCTGCCCTGTGCTCAGTCCTGCATGGATGAACAGAGCTCAGTAGCAAAGTCAATCAGCAAGAGTTTAGTTTTCTTTTAAAGTGGGGTACATATCCCAAATTTTCCAGTGTTTGGGCCCACTGTGAAGGAAGGGGGGGAAGGAAGTATAGATGGATGGCATCTTGCTATATCTATCTTTATGTTTTCCAAAGTGAACATCCATATTTAATTCCCAGGTGGCAGCTTGGGGCCTTCTGAGCTGCTGACATGTGGCATCACTGTCAAATGGCATCGCTTATGTGACAACACAGGACCAAACTAGAGGATACCAGATCTCTGAGCCAATCATCTTCAAATGGGCTCAGGTCAGGCTCCCACAGATATTTTTAAAGTTTAAAAAGGAATCTACAAATGGTGCTGTGTCCTGTGGCAGACTCAGGGATACAGTTTTGCTAGTTTGGTCAGCAATCACATGACAGAACAAGAAGAAGCCACTGTTACAACCACACTGGTGTCAAGACAAGGACCGAAGAGCTGTACATTCAGAAAACTAAGTTCAGGAAATGGAAGAGGTGTACTGTAACAAGCCCAGAGTCAGAGCTAGGGAGAATTGCTACCAATTGATTTCATGTGGCTCCCTTGCTGCTCCTCGCAATGTGCATGCAAGGCATGGCACCTATGCTCTGTATGCAGCTGATCCTTCCAAAAGGTGGCAAAATTAACACCTGTATATGGGCTTGCAGTCCAGCAGGTAGAACTCTGCAGCCTAAGGTTGCCAGCACCACCTCAGCAAATGCTGGGAAATTTTGAGAACAGTGCCTTGGGAGGATAGTGGGGAGAATGTGACCACTTCCAGGTGGCACTATACAAATTTCCCTTAATCTATGGTAAAGAGCATAGAGACATGGAGAGACACAATGAAGGCCATTTTCCAGCCATTTTTTTCTCCTGGTTTTCCATTTCCATTTCCATATACATTTCATGGGGATTGGGATCAAGGGCAGGGATTTGCCCACTGTAAGCAGACCAGTGCCCAGCATACTGCAACCCTCCTAAGAGGTCATGGGTTGAATTCTGGCTTTGCCAGTTTTCTTGCAAACCCCCTTTCCATCCTCCAGTTCTTCTTGCTTCTAAAAGATTTGGTTAAAGTTGTGAACAGCAAACAAATCTATACAAGTCCTAAGTAGCCAGGATCATATCTCCCAACCCCCACCTGGAGAGGAGGGCAGTCTTTCATACTTATCAATCCATGCCACTTCTTTTCAGTCACAGAGATTGCCAAGACCTTGACAGCAAATCATTGGAGTTCATCTCTTCCAGTCTAGGAGAACGCTGATGGGTCGGAATGATTGCCTTCGGACTCCTATCTGTATGTGACATTGATGGATGATTTGGAGGCATTGATGGAATGGAGGATATCAAATCGTAACCATTTCTAATCAAATCAAGGGGTCGGCAATCTCTCCTGCACTCCTCTGAGCAGATCTCCATGCAAATACTTTCTTACAGTCTGTTATTTAATGTCAAAGCACCCTCCCTCCTGCACAAATGAGAACAGTGTGCTATGGAATAGGCTTGCCAACAAGTCCACAAATGGTAATTGGCCACAGGCTTGTTCTTTCAAAGCTCATTTGCATTTCTCTATTGGTTAGTCCCTTGCAGACTATTGTTGTACAGAGAGGTGTGTGGAGCGGGAGCTGGGGGAGGGAAATGGTTGTGAAGTTTCTCTGCCTGCTTGCCAATCAACTATTCTGACTTACCTCAGGTGACTAGGCCACCAGATTCTAAGTCCCCAAATTGAACTTACTTGGAATTCAATCCACCAAGTCTGTAAAACTGTGGTAAGCCTAGCAACATTCGAAAATAACAACAAAGGAAGCTCTTAGATGTACTTCAGAGGAATCTGACACTCTGTCTTTGTTTAGTATCTGACTCACAGAGTTTTATGCTAGTGATTTTCTCTATACAAAATCTGTTGACACTGCTTGTAATTAATGGAGATTATTTCATTTTTAGTTGCTATGAATTAATCTGGCAACTTGAAAACAGACGTGCCGTTTAAACAAGTCTGGTTCATTTCCAGCCGTGGGTTGCGGCTTATTGCAGTGGAATGATCTTAAACTACCTTGAGCTAATGTGACGATTAGTATCTGACTAGCACATGATGGGGAAAAGACCTGAATTCAAATTCCCAGTCAGCTGATTGGGTGATTTTGGACCAGGCACTCGCCCCAAGACCAATCTACCTGAAAGGGCTGCTGAGAGACTAAAATAGAATCTATTATTATTCTTTGTCAGTCACTGGGGGGGGGGGGGGGCGGCAATTGAATATCCTCTCCACCACCAACATTTTAAAATGTCAGCTTCTTGTGTTAGATGATTCAAAATCCAAAGGGCAATTTTTTATTTACATACCTCCTCCATACTCTCATTGGGTCATCCTGAGCCAAACTAAAATAAATGCTGATTTGATTTCCTGTTCTGAATCCAATAACTTGCAAACTACTACAGATCTGCTGGTGGGTCGTCTCCACTAGATGCTCCCTCTCTCCCCACCCACCCCCGAGCACATGCCCAGAAGGTGAGTGTCAATAAGACACTTAATTTCTGATGAGACCTCTTTGCATAAACATCTTGGGAAGATTAACTCACAGACATGTTCATTTTTAAAAAAAGGATGAATATGCAGATGGAATTAGATTTCCATATCAGCGCGTCAGGTGCGGTTCCAGAGCATTCTTTGCTCTTCTCTAACCATCAGCATTCCCCGGTGACAGATTTTCTCCTTTGTTTCCATCAGAAAGATGGATTTAGCCACTCAGACACGTTGACATCCCCTTCCCCCCCACCCTAAGAAGAACAATTACACACACAGGTTGATAAATACCTTCTTGGCATGTACGGCATTTCAGTCCCTGAGGCCTGCTAACAGTACAATATGCTCATTACCTGCCTCTATCACGGCATGATCAAGTGTTAAGAGGTTAATCTGCAAAGTGCCTCTAAGAGTCAAAAAGAACTCGCAGCAAGAAACTTGGCGCCTGATTTGCAGCACATAAATAAGGTGGCTTCTTTCAGCCTTAGAAGAGTGGTGAGAATGAGAGACTGTTCCTGGCTTGGGAAATTGGTGAGTGGGGCCTGGAGAGGACAGAACTGGGGGAGGGGAGAGGAATTCATTAGGGGTGTCAATGCCCTCAGATAGCATTGTCACCTTGTTACCGCGCTGCCCTTGGTAACTTTTACTAACTCCGAAGTGCCCAGCTCTCGGCAGCGCCCAGGAACCCAAGCAAGACCCGACACGGCGAGTATAATAAACAAAGAAGGTTTATTGAGATGCTGACCTAAGTGTCAGCACCTCCGTTCCACACAGCCACTGCACTGCCTAGCAGCCTTACAACATCTTAAATACACTTTCTCCCTTCGGGAGCCCAGGAGAACCCAAGACAGCCCACCACCATTCATTAACAAAATTCAAAACAACCAATCATGCATTTGCAACATGCAGGAACCAATCAGAGTTCGATGGGTGTCCCTTTCTTGGATTTTGCGCCGGAGTAGGGCGAGGCGATGACGTATGCCCTGGCGGGAGAATCACAAAGGGTCCTTCAGGTGTTCGGGGTCAGGAAATGGAGCTTGATGACGATGGCCCCTTATCTGCCTGCTGACGGGATTTGGCAGGGCGAGGCGCTTTCCCCGAGATCTTCTTTTGTGTGCGTCCATCAGGGACCTTTACACGTGAAAGGACGGGCTCAGGTGGGGCCGAGGTGGACTCCTGCCTTGAGCCAAGGAGGTTCCACGCAGTCACAGATACAGAGAAAATTATAAATCCTATTTCCTATCTAATACAGTTGGCTTCTACCTAACTAACACAAAAATAAAACATAGTTTAATCCTTAGTCAAACAAAAGTCCAGAAGTGGAACGAATTTACTTCTGGCTCCGCTATCAACCTGTCACTATGGCTAGCACAGACCGAGTGGGCACACATCTAAGAGTTTTCAGGAGTTCCTTACTCTGACTGCCACCAGTTGGGTATACTCTTAACTTTGTGAGGGGATTTTTACTTTTCCCTCCAAAGCTGACTCCCCCTTCAATGACTCTTGAGGCTTATTAACAGGCAAACAAAGATGAAATGTTTATTTACAGGATTACAAGAAAATAATTTACAGAAATAATTAAACTTTTCCTTTTCTCTGGCAGGAATATTTTACTAAACACTTTAGTTGTTTCAGATTTTCTATTACAGTTTCCAAACAGTTCTCTGGCTCAGTTTTAATAATCCTGCTAAACTTTCAACACAGGGAAAAATCTTCCCTTCATAGAACTTGACAGATACTTAAATATCCAACTCCTTTCACCAAAAGAGAGGCACACTGGGCTTCCCAGAGCAGGCTCTGGGGTATTCCACCTGGAAACCCACTCCTGACTCTGTTGACTAAATAATCCGCACCCTCAGAAACTTCACTATCCCATATCTAGGTGCTTTCTCCTCAGAGACCTATAAACAAGCCCTCCATGTGAGTTAAGTATTGCCCTAGTGATGATGTTTCCCTAGAACCTTGGCACAAGTTTCACATTCAGCCTGGCCTGCCTGGTCATTCACTACAACCCTGTTATCCAGCCTCTTGAGAACCAGAGCTCCCTCCTACACTCTTTCTTCCCCCTTTTTTCCTTCTCGAACACCCACCCTCTGGCCTTTTAAACAGCTTCAATACCAGACAGGCAATCAGGTGGAGCTCCAAGTCAACTCCTTAATTTTTTTTTTGCTCTGACAGAACTGCACTTTAAAATTAACCCTTAATCAGCTGTCCGTCACACCACCCTAAACTGAGTTACCAGCAGGGGTGTATTTGCCAGAGAGAGATGGGGGTCATTGACCCCGGGCACCAGCCGTTAGGACATGTGGGGGTGCAAAAATTGCCCCCATCTCCCTCTCACAGAGAGGCACCCCACCCAGGTCAGAAGCCTGCTGTGGGCCCATCTGG
Source organism: Sphaerodactylus townsendi (assembly GCF_021028975.2). Lineage (NCBI taxonomy): Eukaryota > Metazoa > Chordata > Lepidosauria > Squamata > Sphaerodactylidae > Sphaerodactylus > Sphaerodactylus townsendi. The sequence goes on along the minus strand of NC_059430.1, from coordinate 98,587,623 downwards.
CCTAGCCCTGCCACCCTCATCTGCCAGCTGAGGTAAGGGGGGGCGGTGGCACCTGGGGCCCTCTTGCTATTCCAATTGATCTCCAGACCACCAAGATCAGTTCCTCTGGAGAAAATAGCTGCTTATACGCTGCTGAGGTCCCTGTCCTCCCCAAGGTCCATCCTGAAATCTGCAGGTATTCCCCAATACAGAACTAGCAACTCTACTTTAGGACAGAGCTGCCATGAGTTGGCTTTGATTTTCCACCATCATATTTGAAGGCTAAGTTGGAAGCTAAAGTAACCAGGATGCAAAGGGAAGGGCAGGCAAAGATTTTTGAGGGATGAAGAGGCTTCTTAGAGATGCTTTACAGAATAGGAAATGATAGAGTTGAACATCCAAGTAATCAGAGTGAAAACCACCCACTAGATTTATGCCGGTGCACTGAAACAATGACACAGGATGCTCCTGTGTATGGGTTAGATCCAATTATAGAATCCCACTCAAGAATATTTGCTGAATTCCTCTTTCCACAGCAAATTTGTGCTATGGAGGGGCCCTCTAGCCCTGCTGCAGCAATTTGGAGAGCCCTTTTGGTTGAAATGGGATGAGGGAGGTGAGCAAATCCCATTCTGCTGATGGAAATTCTTTCCCCTGGATCCAGCTCAGTATTCATTATCTATTACAAGAACTTGTACGTGTCGTTCCTATCAAAGGAACCAGTGTTTGGGATGCAGAAACTTTGTGGATTATTAAGCCCTGTGTCAGTTATCAAGGCTAACTTATTTTTTTCTGTTATGTAAATAGACTATCCTATGCTGACTCTTTGTTGATCCCTTGCTTAGAAATTTAATGCCATTTGGCTCTTTAATTATAAAAAGTTGCTGACCCCTGCACTGAGGGAAAGTTGGACGCTTTTCTCTGAAAGGTAGCCTGCCCATCTTTGCCCCGTGACACGCAACTGTATTGGCAGGGGTGTCTTCACAGTTTTCTTCCAGCTATGCTAAGGTCCAGCAGATCTGACCTGGGACCTTTGTGAACTGTGCTCACCCTAGAATATGTCCCATAATTCTCTGCAGCACATCAAAGGAACATGGTAGACAGGCACAGTGGTTCATTGGCTAACATGTCAGAGTGAAAAGGTAGACGCTTTGAACATCTGTGCCTTAATATTAAAGCTCCTTTGTCTCCCTTCTAGGCTGACCCATACTTGGAAATTTAGCAATTTCTCTAAATCTCTCTGTAAGTGTGATAGTAAATGAGATACAAATGGAGGAGAGAGGGAGGCTGGAAGACAGACTCCAGCTATTAGGCTCTGCCTCATCCATTCTAACTTTTCCTCTAAAATGCAATTTTTATGCAGCATGTTACCTTTTTTTCCTAATTCTACCCTCTGCACTTTATGTAAAGAAATTTACCAGATAGGCAGAAATGGCTTATTAAAGCTATCTATTTTTCCTGGCGTCGCAGTAATTTAATGAATGGAATGGGTTTCAGCCGTGGCATCTTGTGACATCACAGGAATAATAAGCCTCTTGGCTGATTAATAGCAAGTTCAATCAAGCCCACCCCCTTCCCTTCCTCCTTCCTCTACCGTGTGTTAGCCAAAGTGGAATGGATTGTCTAGTAACATTGCTAGATAATTGCTAGAACAGCTGGCTTGCCCCTGGAGGGTTAAACGATGCTGCTGCAAAAACCACAAGTATGGGAAACGTACACTTTTGGGAGGGAGATCTGGAAGTCTGTATGCTAAAATAGAAGAGTGATGGATATGGCCATGTCTGAAAGCGTGTCAGCAACCTTAAGAATCACATGTAGGTTTTCCAAGGCCCGTAGCTATGCACCCCATTGCTGGTGTCATCAAGTTGCAGCCAATTTATGACAACCCCTTATGGAGTTTTTTTCAAGGCAAAAGATACAACAGAGGTGATTTGCCTCTGCATAGCAACCCCAGATTTCCTTAGTGGTCTCCCATCCAAGTACTAACCAGGGCCAGCCCTGCTTATGGCACCTCAAGTATTAACAGAGGCACCCCATAGCTACTTCAGCAAAATTATTAGCAGAAAACGTGCGAGGTCTGTATTATAAACATTGATATTAGTCTCCAATTCCATGAGGTCACAGCTGGCTTTCATTTTCTCCCAATAATATCTCTTCCATTGGCTTGTACTGCTCCTCTCTCGGTGTACATTAGGGGCAGGCTGCCTTGCCAAAGAGCCACTGCCCTTCCCAAAGGGCAAGACTTCATCTCTCCCCTTGGCAAAAGGCTCTCGCCACATATCCCACCACAGGTTTACCCAATCAGAGGTTGGGGGCATGATTCTCAAAGCATAGCACAGGATATGACACCAACTCTACCAGTCAGAAGAGGGCATGCTCAAGAGGAAAAGAAGTATAACAGGAGGCGTCAGGGAGAAAAGCTATGCATAGCGTGAAGGCTGATTCACTCAATCAGCCATGGAAACTGCTTGAAAAGAAATGTGGTTTGCCCAATTTCACAAATCCTTTTGCTGGTGGTTTTCCTCAGTGGACTTCACAAAAGGGAAGCCGTTTGAAATATTGCTTTGAATATTTGTTTCTTAAGTATATTTATTAATTCCCTGCGTTACATTTACAACCCAGCGGCCCCTCAGGACATCTCGCAGCACTCAAGGTAATGCTATATCTTTTTTAAAAGCCCCAATAAATAACTGCAATATTAAAAGCTCTCAAGATAAAATATCACAAGAGTTCCGTAACAGAATTGCAGAGAAGCATTTTTTTAAAGAAAGAAAGAAAACAAGACCTCTACCTGTCTTCCAGATGCTGTAAATGTGCTGAATCTTTGTTTCTGTTTAGACGTACAAATCACAGGCATATTGAGATATACTCTTAATACAAATCATCTTGAAATTGGGTCTGTTCAAGATGGTCTTTGCGTTGCTTTTAAAGTATGAATGTTAGCGTTACTTTGTTAAAGTTAGGGATGCCCGCTCTGGGTTGGGAGATATCTGGAGATTTTGGGGTGGAGCCTAAGGAGGGGCGGGAGCGGGACGGGGCGGGAGCGGGACTTCAGTGCCATAGAGTCTACCCTCCAAAGTGGCCATTTTCTCTAGGTGACCTGAGCTCTGTTACCTGAAGAGCAGATGTACTAGCAGGAGACCTCCAGCTACCCCCTGAAGTTTGGCAACCTTAGTTTAAGCATTAATTGGCTTGTGTCTATTCTTTATCTAATTGATCACATATTAAAATATGAGTGATTTCTGTAAGGTCAGCTGTTCACCTTCTTTGTGAAAGGTATGAACCCCCAAGTCACATGACTGGGTCACTGGCAAATCATGTGATCACAGAAGGGAACTGAAAAAAAAAACAGCAGCGCTTTTTCCTCAAAAGTGTGTTTTGTCTGCCCTGCCAATTGACAGATGAGAGTTTTTATTGGATACTCTTAATTTAATGAACTCCTTTTGTGGTAAAAGTAATTCAATATCGAATCAGGTTCCTACTTTGTCAACAGCCCTTTGCTAAAGCAGAAGAGGGGAAGGGGGAAAATGTAATTTGACTTGATGATTGGGTTATCTCATTACCTTAATTGTATTAAGAATCCTGGAGCAACATAGTTAGCAGGGGGCTCTTCCCTAGTACTGAAAGCAAAAAAACAAACAAACCCCAACCCCCAAAAAACAAAAAACCCCAACCTACTTATTTATCATAATCTATACTCCACAATGTGCTGTTCAAACTTCTCTACGATTGAGCTATGCCACTGGCTTTCAGACCATGATATGAAGGCCCTTGGAGCCCCTCAGAAGCTAGTCAGAGAGAGCAATCCACAATAAGCAGTTTTCTAGTGAGCCAACCTGCACTACACACCTTTATGGGGATCAGAGGACATCTCCCAGTCTGCAGGGAAGGAGGCATCCATAACGGAAGTAGCCAATTTCCCTTCATTTCATTCCAAATCCAGAGACTAACCAAACACTGAATCTGCTTTCACATAGGGTTTTTACCCTGAGCAAAGAACAGCATGTCCCTTGCTTTTGGGGCAGAGCTTCCAATAGACATTGTGTTTATTCTGAGCATCCCCTGTTGACTCCTGGAGTTTCCCTATTTAAGAAAGGAGGGGGTTGTCAAAGAATACCTCCCTTTGATCCAGTTTAAAAGGGGAATGGGTAGAATTACAGCTCTGAAGCTCTGCCCACCACCAACAAGAAGTAAGGGCAGCAGTTGAGAAGGGGGCAAAGGAAGGGCTCTGGGTCAGGGGTGCCTTACGACTGTCATGTGGAGTTAAAGGGTGAAAGTCAGGTGGGAAGCACCAGCAGAAGCAAGTGGTCCGGGAATGTGGCATGTGGACCCCCCCCCCTCTCTCTCTCTCTCTCGCTGCCCACTTGCATACCACTCTCTGATATTTCCACAACAGGAACAATTCTTCACACGCCCTTGTGAACGTAGCCTGAATCTGACACAGCTCATATTCTCAGTTGAAAACTAATCGTCATCTGGAGTCCTGCCAGAATCTAGGAATGCAGCAGGAAAGTGAAAAGCACAGAGAGTATTTTTCCCCTCTATGCATATATGCCTAAGCAGAGATGAAGGATGGGTTTCAAAGATACAGCATATCACCCTCCACAGCATGTCACACAGCCACTGAATTCATCTCTCTTCTGAATGCCCAACAAGAGTTATCACTTCCAGAAATTTCCAACTGTGAACTTTCTTTATCAGCCATCTTTATTACAGCAAAATTCAATTTTATGCAGCACAGGTATTGGTCATAAATAAAACTTTTAAAAATGTCTCTTTTTTTCTCTCTATGTTAAAAATGATAACTTTTTAATAACAGGCTGAGCATTTCATACATTTCAGGTAAATTCTGCTCTGTTAAAAGAATTGCCAGCTAATTGGTCCTCTTTGCTCTGAAATTACATGGACTCATTTGGAGAATGAATCTTTACCTTCAGGGCAAATTTTTTTCAAATGCAAGTCCTTACAAAAACTCCACACATTTCCCACAGTCCTCCAAAGATATTCATCTTCAAATAAGTAACCAAAAAAGAGTTAAAAACTGTTGCTGCCTCCATTGGAAGAGAAATAAGGGTTGGTTCTTACAGGTCCAGCAGCAGTAGTCGTAAACCTGAGAATAAAATAAACAGATTGTCTTGTTAAATAACCAGCAAAATGCCACCCAGGGAGGTGCAGTTCAGCTCTGGGGCAGGCTTTGAATATTTATGAACATCAACTTGTTCATAAATGATCTCGGGGCCAGAGGTGAGTAGTAAAGAGCCCAGCAGTATAGATCACATCAACAGAGTCACACCAATCCTAAGCAAAGTTACAATAAGTCAAGCGGCTTCATTCAAAGCCGTGAGGGAGAAAAATCGGACTCACCCCCCCCTTCCTCAGATGTCTTAAAGAAGCCAATGGAATCCCTGCCATACTGATTATAAGGACATACAGTGCAATCCTGCGGAGAGTTACTCCAATGTAAGCCCATTCATTTCAAGGGACTTAGACTGGAATACCTGTGCATAGGATTGTACTGAAAGAGTTCATGCTTTGTGCAGATTCAGGCTAAAGTAAGGGAAAAAAAAGTTTCACAAAATCGCTCCTGCAAGTGAGTTGGATCATGTGGTGGGTTTCTACTAAGAAAAGCAAAGGGATTCTTGCCAACTCTCCTTCCACTGTAAATTTTCTGCTATTTCCCAGGAAGAGCTTTTGGGAGACACTTTTGAGCTGCAGTGAAATGGAGGAGGTAAGAAAGCCTGCTGTAGACATCCTTCTCACTGGATTGAATCCTTGGTTTGCATGTTTTTTTTTTGCCAGCTACAGTGGCTTAAAAACAACTGAGGCCATTTCTGCACAGTTCAAATATCCTGGGTTGAGTAAGAGAAATATCCCAGATTGTAACCAGGTGTGATTATGCCATGCGGAAACGGCCTGAGGTTACTTTATGAGTCAATCCCAGTCAGTCACTTTAGGCTTGCCATTTTTCCACCTATGGTGCAGTAACTCCCTGCTCCTGCTCTCAGTCCCAGAGCCCTGCCTTTGAGTCACTGAGGAGTGGGAGAAAAAAATGGCCTCCATGGTGCTACTCTAGGAATTCCCCTTGTCTCTATGGTCCTTCTGGCCTGTGGGGACGGGCCAGAATGTGTATAAAATTTGTATTTAATCAAGGAATATGGATTCTGTTTAGAACCAAAGATCCTAAGAATCAAAATGGTTCTCTGTATAGAGACCAGAAGCCTGCATGTTTGCAGCAGGTCAAAAGGAATGTTATCAGCTTGTCAGTGAGTATGCAGGCAAGTACAGATAACATCTTTAGGATCTTGTCACAGAGGGCCAACGTGACAGCAGAAATATGCAATTTATAACTTTGGTTTTTGGGTTAGAAATAGAATGTGATTAGTTAAATAAGGAAAAAGTGTTTTTCTATTTATGTTGAATGAACACAGAAATGATAATGAGTGATTCACATTTACTTTTATTTCACTATAATTCTATTGTTTTAGAATAAATGTTTGTATAATCTTTTAAAATGTTTTAACATTTCATGCTGGGGAAGGAAAGTTTTATGATCCTAAGGAATCCTGAATACCTTAAGGACATAGCTCTCTCTGGGAGAAAACTAGAAAACAGGTTTTTCTTGGAAGCAGAGGCTAGCTTTATGGCTGTCCTTTGCATATGGACAGAGAGGGTACACGCGCTAACAGCATGCAGCATTTGAGTAACAGAAGGAATGTAATACATAGAATAGAGGCTGTCTTCATGTGACCAGGAGACAGTTCTATCCAATGAGATTTTTAAGGTACATCCTTGTAGCACGTGAAAGAGGTATGGATTAATACGTGAAACTTATGATGATGATTGTGTGACATCTGTATTCCTTTAACTATAAAGACTGGGGTCTTTCATATGCTGGGTGTGTCTCTTTCGAGAGCCACCCGGGAGGGTTAACCTTCTGTAACTTTCTAAATTCTGTGTCTATAAAATTGGTCCTTTTGTATGAAGGGGGTGCCTCTTACCCTTAAGGGGACACCCTGGTCAGATACTTATGCTGTCCAGTAAATTTATCTTCTGTTTCAAAATTGTTTCTTGGGTGTTTTCTAACTTTAAGTTTTTCTTAAACTAATTCAGCTGTGTAGGACCAGAGACGCGGTCCTGGCCCCACAGTTTCTTACCATAAAGATCAAGGGAAATTCCTAGAGCATCCCTAAATCTTATTAAATGATGTGATAGTGTCAGATTTCCTGAATTCAGTCACCTCTTGTGGTGCCATAGAGCCAAACCAAAATGAAGGTCACTCTTCCTATTCATACTAAATGGGTAAACATTTGTCTGTGTGTTTTGTAAGCCCCCTGAATGGCCAGTGAAAATTAGGGGTGTTTCAGAGGCTTGTTATCCTTGGCTCATACCCCTGGAAGTAGTCATTCCAATCCCCTCTTTACAATAATACTTTAACCTCTACTTTTAACTTCAAGAGAAACTATTAATCTCATCTGGGTTCCTTTATCAACCTCTGCAAACAGAAACAGCTTCTCAGCCCTACTTGGATACCACATACCCAAGGTAACTACTTAACATACTCACCCATAGGAAGGAGAAAATGAATATTGTGGCCCATCACCTGCCATGGCTGGCAGATCACGGACACTGCTAGACAATTTGGCTGGGTTCCTCTGCTGGTAAGAATAACCAGGTTGAACCAGTGGGATGTAGCTGAGCACAGGTGTATAAGGTGAGCGGAAGATTTGCTGGGGATTGTAAGGAGCAACCTATAGAACAAAGAGCACAGTTACTTCAAGGAAAGAACTCTTTGCTTAACAAAACTACAACAGAATGGGGAGGAGATGTGGCTGAATAACAGAACATATGAAGAAATGTGACTGCCTTGTACAGAATCAGACCATCAGTTCACCAAGGTCAGTATTGTCTACTCAGACTGGGAGCAGTTCTCCTGAGTCTCTTTTCGATCATCTACCAGCTGGCCATTTTAACTGGGCCAGTGGGTGGTAATGATGTGGTGGTAGGGTTGGCAAGTCTGGGTCATGAAATATCTGGTGATTTGGGGGGGGGGGGATGGACCCAGTGGTGGGATTCAGCCGGTTTGCACCACTTCGGCAGAACCGGTTATTAAAATGGTGCTTGTAAACAACCAGTTGTTGAATTATTTGAATCCTACCACCAGAACTGGTTGTTAAATTATTTGAATTCCACCTCTGGTGGAACCTAAGGAGCATGATTTTTGAAGAGGGGAGGGACTTTGATGGGATTTGGCAAGTGCCAGTCACACAATCCAGTAATGAAGGAGTTAATTGGTGCATGCTAATTAGTTAGTGAGGTCAGAAGTCAGTAACCAGGTAATTGATACCTATTGGTCAAGCAGACCTGGCATGGACTACATGCCAGTCTGCACGTAAGCTTTAGATATATATTCTTTGTTGCTCTCTGCACGTGCACAGTCTAACTCTCTGTGTGTGAGTAGTAACCATGTAATAGCCAAGCAGCAAGCTGGCTGCTGGAGCTAGCTAGTTAGAAAGAGATTTCTTGTTTTATTCCAAGTTACAATTCCCTGTTAGTAAGTAAACTTTATTTCAGTAAGCAACTGACTCTGCCTTATTATTGCGCATAACTCTGTTTTACAAATATATTCACAACAGACTTTGATGGGGTATATGCCATAAAAGCCATTTTCCAAAAAAGCCATTTTTTTCCAGGTGTACTGATCTCTATTACCTGGAAATCAGTTTTAATAGCAAGAAATCTTCAGCCACCACCTGGAGGTTGGCAGCCACGGGGAATGGTAGTAGGCAAAGGAGAGGGGCTAGGCACTGTTTGCCAGGGCCCCCCAAAAGTCTGGTACCAGGCCTGATCCATTCTGTTCCATTGCCTGTCTTGAAAGAGCTTAAAAGAGAAATTCTGATTTCATTGTGCAGCGCTGACTGTGCAAGTTCCCTTTGAAAGCTCATCAGTCTAAGCTGATGCAAAACTAGAAGAAGGATGTGGTGTCTGGCTGCGGCTTATCACATCTCGTAATTCCGAGTGTATTTACTACAAACACTCCTAAATGCTCCTTCTGGGTTGACAATGCACAAGGTGCTGTCTGGGTTCAAGAAAAGGACATGTTGTTTGTCATGGCTTCCTGTCTACAACTGCTGGAATGTGAGGGAGGCCACAGACTGACACAAGGTAGATCAGATCCTGAAGGCCAAGCCCTCCGAGGACAGGCTGAGAGTCTTGGGAATATTTAGTCTGAGAAAGAGGAGGTTGACGGGGAGCGTCGTTGCTCTCTTTAAGTATTTGAAGGGCTGTCACTTAGAGGAGGGCAGGGAGCTGTTCCTGTCGGCAGCAGAGGATAGGACTCGCAATAATGCGTTTAAGATTGGATATTAGGAAAAAAGGTTGGAAAGGTTGGATGTTAGGGGGAAAAATTGCAGTAAGAGTTGTTATCGACTGCCTGATAGTGAGCTCCCCCTCCCTGGCAGCCTTCGAGCAGAAGCTGACAAACACTTGTCAAGGATGCTCTGGGCTGATTCTGCACGGAGCTGGGGATTGGATGAGATGGCCTGAATGGTCTCTTCCAACGAAATTAGCGACACGAACCCCTTCTCAAAGGCACCCGTCTCCTTCGTCAAGCTTTGTTAATGGTTACTGAAAGTCTTTCAGTTTCCTGTATAATTCCTAGAGCTGGAATTCTGAAAATGATTTTATGAACACAAGGAGTGGGACTGGTTTTAAAAAATTAACACACACTGCAAAAATGTGGTAGAAACGTGTATGTCTTTTGCCTCATTCTAATTCTCTGGCTCCAAGCCCAGAAGATCTGCAGAAGTGTAAAATACCTGTCTTGAGTAGCACCCCAGCTGAGGGTGTAACGTCTGCTGGTATGGAATCCGTGCTCTTTGTTGATACAAACTCTGTTTTGTTAAAAAAAATGCACAAAATGGGAAGTGAATGAAGAGGGTCTGGGTCTCTTAATGCTCTTACTCCTGTATTCAAAACCTACCCCTGGAGCCCCACACAGGGAGACATTATATTCAGACACAAGCTGTTGTTTTGACAACCTTTTCCTCATGTCTTAATTCACCCTTTCCCTTCAACTGACTGATCGATTAATGTATGAATCATATTTATACCAAGTGGTATGTTACCAGAAGCTCTGGGTGTATGTTTTCGAAGATAATTGAATGAAAAAAGTAAGACAACTTACAATTTAATAAACAGGAGCTTCCGGTTATTTGAAGGACTTCTCTTAAGACTTGTCTTCTGTGGGTCAGTTCTGCCAGCAAAGGTGCTTTTCACTAACAGAAGGAGTATTCCCCTTGACTCAAGACACTCTTCTGAGTATCTTACATCAAGGGAAGCCTCCTTCTGCTAGAAGAAATAGCCTCAGCTCATGGGACAGATCCACAACATCCAATCTTACATCAAGCAACATGAGAGTCAATATTGACAGGATATGGGAGAACCAGGTTCAATGCCGGCTCTGCCATTGAAGCTTTCTGGGTAACTTGGCCCAGTCTCTTCGCCTAAGCCGGTGGTGGCGAACCTTTGGCACTCCAGATGTTATGGACTACAATTCTTATCAGCCCCTGCCAGCATGGCCAATTGGCCATGCTGGCAGGGGGCTGATGGGAATTGTAGTCCATAACATCTGGAGTGCCAAAGGTTCACCACCACTGGCCTAGGCTAACTCACAGGATTGTTGGAAAGATAAAATGGAAGAGAAGGGGAAATGATATAATCTCCTTTCAGTCTCCATTGGAGAAAAAAAAGTTGGGGTATAAATCAAGCCTATAACTAAATATATAAATGTAGTGTAGCAGCGAGTCACATGACAAGCTGTGGTGCCAGATTAGCCCTCAAGGACTGCCCAGTTCCTCCAATTGTGGAGGGGGTTGCTTTTGCCCGAAGATATCCATTCAACTTCCTGACTCAAGTTGGGGGTTTAAACTAAGTCTCCCCTGTCCTAGTATGTGTTGGGACATTCCCTAACCTAGCCTTCATTTGAGAAAAAGACTCTTCAAAGGAGAAGACTCCTCAGCCTCCTCAGCCTGGAATCTCCAAGAGAAGACCTCTTGCCTTCTCTAACACAGTTGCTCCTCTTCAGGATCCAGTGGAACAAGCATATCATGAATCTATTGGATCCATCTCCAGTTGCCCTAGAATCTTCTCCAGGAACAAAGAAGGCAGAGAACTAAAGTCTAGATGAGGCAAAGCAGGACACACCACACAGCTTGAGGCATCCCACACTCCTACAGGAAGAGAGCACTTACTACATCTTAGCAGGATCCAAGACCCAACTCCCTACAGCATAGGTGTCAAACTCGCGGCCCTCCAGATGTTATGGACTACAGTTCCCATCATCCCCTGGGGAACTGTAGTCCATAACATCTGGAGGGCCGCGAGTTTGACACCTGTGCCCTACAGGAAGGGGTGAAGTTATCAGCTGTCTGTATGAACCTTCAGATGAGCAGTAGCCTTTGAAGATTCAACAGCTATTCAATCTAGTTTGTGGTGTTCCTAGATAACTCTTTGCTGTACAACTTCTGCTCCTACACCAAAGACCCCCTCCAGCTTATCTGAATATTGGGTCCTCAGTGGAGAGCCTTTTCCCCTGGTTGTCCACATACAGCATGACACTCTAGACACCACACCATGCTGGCTGTCCATGCCACTGGCAACCTCCCATCTCCCAGATTTTGCCACCTCTCCAGTCAATGGCAAGATGTTCTGTGTTTCTCAATTTGAGGCGCTACAACCCCATAGTGATCTCTACCTCCCAGCTCTCTGCGAAGACCCTCCCTCAAGGCAGGAGATCTCTCCCCAGCCTTTGATCAGTCGGGCAACATTACCTGGTACTGCGGGAAGCTTGAGTGGTTGGGGAAAATGGGAGGCGGAGGGTAATTCAGGCTAAGCCACATTGGCTGTTTCAATGTAGTAGTTGTCGAGTTGGTTGGAAATCGTGGGGTGAAAACATTCCCGCTGTACTTTAGGTTGTTCTTATCCATGGCTGCTGAAGTTGCTGTGAAAAGTTCAAACTGCGATTATTCATATTTTCCCAGATTCTGGGGTCTGCATTTGGTGGCTGGGTCTTTTGAAGGACAGACTGAGATTCGGGAGGTAGAATTTGGCAAATCAAGGAGCGAAACCTATTAAGATATAGAGGAATCTACTGGGGGAAATGATTGCATATCATCCCTTCCTTGGCCTGTGCTACCACTAAATGGGTCCAAGCCAAGGTTGCCCTGTGGTGGCACAGGAGAAAATACCACTTGCTTCTCATGCGGCTAGTGGCTAAGAATGAACTGAACCCCTGTGTCATATCACCCCTCATCATGGGCTGTCTAAACATGCGGTTTGGCCCAAGAACTGACACTGACTTGGAATTTGGACAGCCCCTTCCTGAATGACATCTCAAACCTCAAATCACTGGCTAACAGAACTCTCCAACAATGTGCTCTCCAACTCAAGTTTAGCTGTCTATAGCCTAGCCAAGACACCCCCTTACTCAAGGTGACCGTCCTGGGAGAAATCATCTCTAGCCATGGAAGGATTTGCAATTCCTTCTCTATATTTGAAGCATGACCTCTGGGTTACTCCGGTGGCAAGGAGCACATCCACATATTCTCTTAATTTGCTCTTAGTTTGAAACCAGCACACTTGTTCCCTAATGACAACCCTGAACTATCCCAGAACCCTTACCATTATTTTGACAGAGCCCTTCAGCAATCAAATCAGGTTCGGTTTTTGAGCAGATCTTGGCAAACACTGGGAGCTGTTTCTTCTGCCCAATTCCTTGACTGTCGGCCACCATCATTATCGGGGATGGCCTTGTGAAATTATCTTTGTGGGTGGCAGACCCAATCATGTTGTTTTGCAGGAGGTCTTTGGTTTCTTCAGACACCATCTTGTTGTCCAGAGCTTTGGCTGCCTCCACAGGTTTCAGTGGGAACTGCGCCAGAAGCTTGGCGATCTGAGTGTTGGAACCCATCATGTTACTGTTACTGACATCTGCATTTTTGGCACTCTTGTAGATATATTTTGCAGGTAGCAGGATGCCTGTGACAGTGGACTTTGTGGACAGCTGGACATCACAGATGGACCTCAGTTTCATCTCCCTTTTGTTTCCAGTGAGTGCTCTGTAGACATTTTGCACTGCTTCCCTCTCCTCTAATGTCTGCTCTCCATCCGAAAGTGTGATAAGATTACTATTAGATAGAGCTTGTACTGAAGGAGCAGGGCTTGCCTTTTCATCTTCCGACCTCTGTATCTCTAGTTCGGTTGCATTCTCCTGGGTGAGGCTCAAATACTCTTGTTCTACTAGCAGGGAAATTTCATCTTTGCCAATGCTGGTTTCCAAAGATCTGCAGGAAAGACAGAAATGATACGTCAGTCTGGTTAATCCACACCAAAAGAGTAGAAGAACATATTATAATATTGATCTTTAACTTATTAGATCTGGGAGCCACTTTTCACACATAGGCAATAGCATGGGATCTTCTGAGAAACAAATGTGTGGCATCAGAACCATGTGGCAGGAAGTAGGAGCAAAAGTATTATCTCACTGGTCTCACCACTATGGGCAGCAGGTCAAGAGAGTTGGAGACAGGAAGCACAAACTAAGCACCCATTGGTATAACTTAGTCAGGAACAAGCCATGGGTGAGATCCATGGAGGGATTACCTCCACTGCTGCCTTACCCATCAGCTTTCAATATACAGGCATAGTGAGGGAGAAGGCAAGACACCCTTGCTCTTTATGTATGTGCGTGAACAGCCCCCCTCCAGAAAGCAGTACTATACTCAGGACCAACAGGAAGGAATCTGTCCCCCAATTGTTAGTCATGGTTTATGAGTCAAAAACTAGTGTATTACAAGAGAGGTTTGTACTTCCATGGCCATACCCAATTTTTTATGACTAATTCATTCCCAATTCTCCTCTTGTTTCCCCTTGCTGCTCCCATTAGAATTAGCACTGGGTTGAGTTAAAAAACAGTAGTGGATGCTGCTACTTAGAATTTCCAAGGCCTCACTGCTTGAAAACTACTTGAAAAACTTGAAAACTGCTTGAAAACTGTTATGGAGAACAGCTTGCTACAGGGATGCCAGCCTCCAGGTGGGACCTGGGGATCCCTTGGAATTATCTCTGATATCAGAGTTGTTAAGTAAACAGCTGTGAAAAACAGGTATCAGTTCCCCTAGAGCAGGGGTCTGCAACCTGTGGCTCTCCAGATGTTCATGGACTACAATTCCCATCAGCCCCGGCAGCATGGCCAATTGGCCACAGGTTGCAGACCCCTGCCCTAGAGAAAATGGATGGTTTGAATAGTGAACTCTACAGTATTGTACCCCTGCCTGCACCAGGCTCCATCCCCATATCTCAAGGAGTTTCCCAACCTGGATCTGGCATTCTCTCCTGCCGGCTGTGGTGGGGCAGGGGGTAGAATCTGGCAACCTTACGATGCTAGATGTCTACTTCTCAATGCCATCAACATGATTTCTGCTCCATCCCCATCTTTCTAGAGACTTTCAACAACTGCATGTGCTGTGCTCTGTGGAACACTCAGTTCAGTCCAGGGAGAAGGGGCCACTCTGTTTGGCCTGCTACCATCACAAAGCCTGTGAGCAACAAGGTTTTTTACCTTGGTTTTTATCTTCCATTTTGAACTGTGCAAACAAAACGTGAGTGTGCTGCCACTCAGCAAATCTGCGGTCTGCCGCCGTCTTGGAGCCTAATGGAAAAACTACTTAAGTTGAAGGAAAGCTAGACCAGAGGAAAGACCACTTTGCAAACTGAGCGGCAGCATACAGGCCACCCTGTTAACTTATTCTTACTGAAAAGAATGTGGCATTTTAACATACTTTACTAACTACCCTTAATAAATGACCTTTCTAGATATTACAATCCATGAGCACCAGGAAACCGAACAGAAAAATCTTCCAATATGCATTCTCATCAGGTTGTCCAAAAGGGCAACTTTAATATAAAAGTAAAGGTAATCTCCTGCTCAAGCACAGGATCATTACTGACCCATGGGGTGGCATCACATCAAGGCATTTACTAGGCAGACAGTGTTTATAGGGTCATTTACCATTGCCTTACCCTGCCATCTATATATTTCCTCCAGCAAGCTGGGTCCTTTGATATACATGAACCATAACACATGTACAGTATACAGATCCTCTGCACTAATTCCTTTGGACAATATGGCCACTTGGTGCATCGGTAAAAAGGGTTGGACCCAGATTCGAGTCTCCAGTCTATCGTGGAAGCTCTCTCAGTGGCATTGGGCTAGTCACACACTCTCATTCTAGCCTACTTCACAGGATGGTTGTGAGGATAATATGGAGGCAGAGGGGAGAATGATGTAAAGCTATTTGGGTTCCCATTGGGAAAAAAGGCAGCATGCCAATGAAGGACACAAATGGCAGCCTTGAGCATCAGGAGGATTGTGGACAGCACATAGTCATTCATAACATCTGAAAAGGGCTAATACCTTACATACTCCCCTTGTTATTCAATCTGTTCATTAATGATCTGTCCCCTGATCTAAAATCGGTCAACTCACCTTGCCCCAGCTTTGGTAATGTGACTCTACCACTACTTCTATTTGCAGATGATGCGTTATTACTCTCTAGAACGAAGAGGGGATTAAATTCCTTGTTATCCAAATGCAGTGATTATTGTACACGGAATTCTTTATCCATCAACCCTGCTAAATCTAAGGTGGTTGTATTTGCTAACATTTATAAACCCAGTAGATGGATGTTAGATGGTGCATTGGTTGAACAAGTCAAGTTCTGCAAATATTTAGGAATCGTTTTCCATCATAAAGCCTGTTGGTATAAACACAGAGACCTAGCCATGACAGCTTGTAGGGCTACTGTGGTGGGTGTGGAGAACTTTTTCTTTACAAAAGGCAATAGGTTTATCCCTGCCGCAGTTAGAGTCTTTAACATGAAAGTGATTCCTCAATTGCTCTATGGAATCCCCCTGTGGATTAATGCTTGGAGCCAAAAAAAAGTTGAAAGGATCCAGTCAGCCTTCTTATACAAAATATTGAGTGCCACATCGCATTCCTTATGCTGCACTCTGTTTGGAAGCGGGACAGCATATGCTGGTTACAAAAGCTTGGCTGGCCACCCTTAAGTTCTGGGTTAAGCCTGTGCTTTAATTCGGACACTGGTAGCCTTATCAATCATATCCCCCCCAGCTCCATGGATCTAAGTGGTGGCGGGCAGTTGAAATTAAAATACTTTCCCTGCGGTTCTCCTGGGCGTCGTAGGAAGTGCGGCCTCCTTCCGACCTCTTTCCAACTAAAAAGGCGGCTCCTTGACCAGGAGCTACAAGTTCTACAAGACCAGCCTTGAAGTAACTGTTCCCCCTTCTTTTTCAACATCAAATTCAAAACCAATGTGATAGCAGACTATCTGAGTATACTCCAAGAGCCCAAGCTGAGATGGATATACACAAGGGCTCGTTGTAATTCCTTCCCTTGTTCTATACTCCAAGGGAGGTTTCTTAAAATTGACTCGCAAGAGTGGAAATGCCCCCACTGTACTATAGTGGTGCAATCCATGGAACATATAATGCTCAACTGCCCCAAATACGAGGAAGCTAGGACCAGGCTTTTGACCTTCCTTCCTGCTAAGTTTAAGGAATACTCTGTTGCTGGGAAGGTGGCATTCCTACTAAACAACTCTTCTTCTGTGATTTTAAATTCTGTAGCTAGGTTCCTTTTAGGAACCTTGGAATAATACCTGTGGTGGTTTTATATATGGAACATCTGTCTGGATAATGCTGGTTGTTATATTCGTTTTATGCCTAATAAAGGTTTTATGTATGTATGTATGTATGTATGTATGTATGTATGTATGTATGTACCTTACATACTTTTGGATGGTAATTTTGCACCCTTCCAAAAGCGTGACCTAGGATGGGTCCCCCAATCCTGGCACCCAATCAAGCTTATACCCAACTAGGAAGATGAGGCATTCAAAACAGAAATATGTTTCACTATGATCTGCCTGCCCCAGGGGCAAACTGAGGTCTCCTGGCCAAGGCTAGGGATTTGCTCATTCGCCTTTCAGGAAGCCCCAGAAATGTCATTTGACTACTTCACAGAACAGAGCCATCTGGTGACTCCGCGAAGAACTTTTTCAAGTTTCCTCTCTTGTTATCAAGCGCCACAAAGAGCTGACATGTGGTTTTCTTCTCTCCTTTGTTTGTTAAAAGCTCCAAGGACGGAACAGCTGGCGTGATAAACATGCGCTATGTATGTACTTATCTATACATATAAATATCGTGCCAAATTTCTTAGTAAACTGCATATTACTTAATTATCTCCAATTATAGCATCACTGTGTAATTAGAGCCATCTTTATTATTCTGTAAATTGAACAAATCTTGCCATCCCTTTCATTCAAACTGTCCCTGAAGCTTTGGAGTTTCTTGAGACAAAGAATTCAGTGATTCCCCACCACACACACTTGCTTCATAAATGGTTCAAGGTTTTAAGACGTACTTTCTGCCCATCAGTGAGAAGAGAGGGTGGGGTCAAGGATCTATGTCACCCACCTCAAAACATCTTGGTGACATTGTCAAGTGTTCTGCTCAACGAAGGTTGCCAACTTCCAGGAAGGGCCTGGAGATCTCCTAGAGCAGTGGTGGCGAACCTTTGGCACTCCAGATGTTATGGACTACAATTCCCATCAGCCCTTGCCAGCATGGCCAATTGGCAGGGGCTGATGGGAATTGTAGTCCATAACATCTGGAGTGCCAAAGGTTCGCCAACACGGCCCTAGAGTCATAATTGATCTCCCGACTTTAAAAGTTCAGGTCCCCTGGAGAAAATGGCTGCTTTGGAAGGTGGCTCTAGGATAGTGGTGGCGAAACTATGGCACAGGTGCCAGAGGTGGCACTCAGAGCCCTCTTTGTGGGCACGCACAGAGTCACCCCCCACCCACCTAGGCTGGCCTGGGCCATTAGGCTCGATTATTAGCATTAAACCTAAGACCTAGTTTTGGGGAAGCAGTGTAGGTAACCCTCTTAAGCACTGTTAAACCCCACTGATTTTCATGCAAAGAACTAAAGCCATGTAGCGAAGAACTAAAGCCATGTAGCCCTTTACCTGGGAGTAAGCTCAGTTGCTGGCAATGGGGCTTGCTTCTGAGTGAACCCTCCTAGGGTCATGATTCACCCGTTGGAAGAGATGCACGGTTGCTTCAAAGCAAAGCCACCGACTACCACCAAGCTTACTCCTGAGTAACACACGCCTCGGAGCCAACCGTTTTTTTCTAAACTAAAACCTCAGTATTTGGGTTAAATTGCCATGTTGGCACTTTGCGATAAATAACTGGCTTTTGGGTTGCAATTTGGGCACTTGGTCTCGAAAAGGTTCACTATCACTGCTCTAGGACATTGTCCCTCTCCCCCACAAAGCCTGCCCTTCCCAGGATCCACCCCCTAATCTCCAGGAATTTTCCAACCCAGAGTTGACAACCCTATGCTCAGCCATATATCAATTTTGTCTTGGGTCTGAAGCATGAGAAGCCAAAAGGCAATCCTCAGAGGCCAGATCTGGCCCAGGGAGTGCCAGCTGCTGATCACCTCAGCTCTGTCACTATGATTGGGGTCCAGAACTGATCACAGAGATGGGGTTGGTCTTTTTTACTGACTCCTCTTTGCTGCTGCTAAGCCCTCTTCCTGTCATTCCTCGGGTTCCCTCTGTCCTCCAGGAGGTACATAGGGAGTTTCCAAGTCAGCTGCAATTTGATGGCCCTTCCACCACCACCAATCCCAAAAAACACATTGAGGGAAAGACTATGACTTTACTGGAGTGTGTCTGCTCTGCAGACTTAAATAGTTATTTTGCTCCCCACAAAGAACCAGCAGTTGTAGACTTTTTGAAGAGGTTAACTCCCCTTGGAGAAATTCAAAGGGAATTTGGAGGCTCCTGTTTAGGCGAATTTCAAGGATAACTGAAGGCAAAGTCATGATGTCATGCTGAGCGATGATATCACTGTGACTCAGGTTAAATTGTAGGATGTGTCACAGAGCATGGAGTGACTTGATATGGGAATCCTACATTCAGAGGCAGCTTTCTGATTCCTGAGACCACATTCAGTCTTAGAAGACTCTGTTATGAGTGAGGCAATCAAGATATCTACATCTTAATTCTACATTTTAATTTGGTTCTACGTCTTAATATGAATTCTGCAAGCCAGCTATTTTTTTCCTCAAAATTGCAAAACAAAACAAAACTTGAGGCATTTCACGTTCTCTCGCAGGTACCAACCTCCAGGTGGGGTCTGAAGTACTCCTGGAATAACAGCTGATTTCCAGACTACGGATATCAGCTTCTCTGGAGATAATGGCAGCTCTGAAGGGTGGACTGTATGGTATACTGGAGAGTCTAAGGCCCCTTCTGCACGTGCAGAATAATGCACTGTCAATCCACTTTCACAATTGTTTGCAAGTCGATTTTGCTATTTCGCACAGCAAAATCCAGCTGCAAAGTGGATTGAAAGTGCATTGTTCTGCATGTGCAGAAGGGGCCTAAGAGAAACATTCCCACTTGAGCTAGGTCAACTCCCCAAACTCCACCAGCCACAGGAAGCATCCCCTAGAAATTTCCCATGCTGGAGAGAGCAACTCCAGATTTGGAAATTCCTGGAGATTTGGGGCTGGCATCTGAGGAATGTGGGGTTTGGTGAGGTATCACATTGGTGTATAGTGCCACAGAGTCCACCCTCTAAAGCAGCCATTTCCTCCTGGAAAACTGATCTCTGTCACTTGAAGAGTGCCAGGCCTCACCTGGAGGTTGGTAACCACAAACAACCTTAATCTCAGGCCGTTTCTGCACGGTGGGGGAAACGCAGTTCCACTGGCATAAATTATGCCGGTGAAGGCTTGGGGACCATTCGCACGCTATCGTGCGAGTGGCCCCAACTTTCTCCCCAGCTGGAGAGGCAAATCCATGGTTCAGCCCCCTCCACTCACTTTCCTGTCCAGCACTGCTCTCTAGGGCTGGAGGGACACACCCATGCTGCCCTCCGACCTCCAGGGGTCGGAGGGCAGTGTGGGCGTGTTCCTCCAGCCCTCCAGAGCAGTGCTGGACAGGAAGGTGAGTGGAGGGGACGGTAAAAGCGATGTCTTCCCACTGGTGCTGTTCGCACCACACTGGCGGGAATATGCCACTTTTCAAAAATCTCATTCGTTGAGCGAGGTTTGAAAGCGGCACCTTCGCGCTGCTCAGGGGAGGCCAGGACGATGCTGCTGCAATGCATCAGCGCCTCCTGTGCAAATAGCACCCTAGGGGCGGCTTTTTTTCTGCCCCTAGGGCGCTGTTACTTGGCCGTGTGGAAACGGCCATAGGTACTGTCTAAGGTGGGAGAGAAAACAAGGTGGAGACAAAAGCATATGGAAGGAGGGGGGTGTTTCCTTCTAGTTTCTCCTAAGGCATCACATTAAATCTCAGTGAGCAAAATGAACTGGATTTCTGTTGCCATTTTATTATCTTTTGACCTTGGCAGAAAATGCAGTCTTGAATCCCTTGCAGACAACTTCTATGTGTAACACACACCCCAGAAAGTTTTTTGTGCTCCCCCCCACCCACCCATTTAGATCTCAGTCCACGCTCACCTGCCAGAGACAGAAAGAGCCTGTTTAATTTGTCATCTGCAATAGCATTTGGGACCGAGATTATACCTCGTGCCCTTTCAGTTGATCCGGCGGCCTTTAATTATTTTAACATATTGACTTATGCAAATCAGATGCACCAAGTGCAATCCGAAAGGGCTCTGGAATCATTTGAACAAACACCAAAGAATCCCTTCCCTGGTCTGATTTTCTGTTTTGTTTTGTTTTGCAACCACAGAGGGATGAGAATTAGAAATAAGCCAGCACTCCTCCATATTCCATGTCAACAGTCTTTTTCATTATGTTAAGGTTGAAAGGCATCGTTCAACACCAGGAATCCCTTCTGTCCCCCTTCATTTTCCCCAAATGTTTGACACCTGGAGCACAAACCAATTGAGTATAGGACTAATACAGGGGTCTGCAACCTGTGGCTCTTCAGATGTTCATGGACTACAATTCCAATTGGCCATGCTGGCAGGGGCTGATGGGAATTGTAGTCCATGAACATCTAGAGAGCCACAGGTTGCAGACCCCTGGTCTAATAGAACCCCAGGGCAACAAAGTTCATCCTTCTTTCTGGGGTGCTACCTAGAGCCAGCATGGTGTAGTGGTTAAGAGCAGGTAGATTCCAATCTGGAGAACTGGTTTTGATTCCCCTGAGCCCTTCGGGGGAGGGCGGTTTATAAACCTAATAAATAATAATAATAATAATAATTCCCCACTGCTCCACCTGAGTGGCAGAGGCGTATCTGGTGAACAAGATTTGTTACCGCACTCCTACATTCCTGCTGGGTGACCTTGGGCTAGTCACAGTTCTTCAGAACTCTCTCAGCCCCACTTGCCTCCCAAGGTGTCTGTTGTTGGGAAAGGAAGGGAGAGGAGCTGGTAAGCCACCTTGAGTCTCCTTACAGGAGAGAAAGGTGGTATATAAATCCAAACTCTTCTTCTCTTCTTCTAATCTAAAACAAGATGACTCCTCAGTCCTCAGCAATTAGAAAATGCTAGCCCAGGTTCCCCTAATATGATCTTGTGCGTTATGGGGGGAGCATAAGCATGGCATTACAGATTGGGTTGGGATGATAGCTTTTTATTTCCCATATATAGTTACCAACTGCTTGGAGAGAAAACATGTTCTGCTTGGATAGAAAATATGTTATGGAAGCTTACTGGGATGTATTTGCCAAATGATGCTATTGGCCTCTGTGTCATGAAAAGTGTCACCTGCCTCTTTAGTAAAAGCCTTTACTAAAGCAGCAGGACATTCTTCTCCAGGCCTGTTGGCAACCTGTATACACATTACACTTAGCTTCACTTCCAGCTTCATGTTTGATCCCATTATAAAGATGTGTGTAAATTTTCAAAATGCAAGTACAACAAAGGACATTCTCTGCTATTCATGTCTCTGGACCACATGAGAGACAATGCTGTGTAGTGGTTAGAGTGTCAGACTAAGATCTAGGAGATGTAGGTCTGGTTTCCCATTGTGCCATGGAAGCTGGCTGGGTGACCTTGGGTGAACCACACACTCCCTCAGCCTTACTTGTACCTCACAGGGTTGCGTAGGGGTAAAATGGAGGGGAAGAGAACAATGTAAGCAGCTGTAGTACCCTTTGGAGAGAAAGGCAATGGTATAAATCAGCAGTTCTCAACCTGTGGGTCGGAACCCCTTTGGGGGTCGAACAACCCTTTCACAGGGGTCGCCTAAGACTCTCTGCATCAGTGTTCTCCATCTGTAAAATGGATAAATGTTAGGGTTGGGGGTCACCACAACATGAGGAACTGTATTAAAGGGTCGTGGCATTGGGAAGGTTGAGAACCACTGGTATAAATGAAGTAACACAAAATAAAAACAATAGACTACATTTGTGAGAAACTCACAACATTTTAGACTTAAAAAAATACTTCAACACCCAGACAGCTGTTAGTTGTGACTAATTAATGACTATGTTTGGAAAATTTCCTGTAATCTTCCTACTTTGGGGGCATACTACAAAATGCTTCCTACTTCAATATGAAATCTGACCTTCTTTCATTTTCCTTCTTCCTTTTCTACCCTCCTCAACATTTCCCAGAATCACCGGAGGTTTTTTTTTATAAAACCTTCTTCCTGCCAAACCCAGGATTTCTGAAGAGCAGATGTTTCCAGCCGCCACCTTTAGCGATTTAGCGATTTTCTTCTTTATTATGCTCTTCCTCCCCTTTCCTCCTGTAAATATTTTGATTCTCATTTCAATGCAGGGGATTCGATACATGCTGGTAGCTGTTTCCAGAATCGCACATGAAGGTGAACATCACAGGGAGATAATTTTTACACAGGAAAATAAACAACCCATTCATTGCACTGCTCCTCTATTAACATAGAATAGAGTTGGTTTTGATATCTTGCTTTTCTCTACCTTTAAGGATTTTCACAGTGGCCCAGAGTTGCCTCCCCTTCCCTCTCCTACAACAGGAATCTTGTGAGGCAAGTGGGGCTGAGAGAGTTCTAAGAGAACTGTGACTGGCCCAAGGTTACCCAGGAGGCTTCATGTGGACTAGCTGGAGAGACAAAGCAGATCAAAGATTGGGGTTGGAAACTGTAAACTGATCCTGAGCTTCAGAAGTTCTGGAAGATCCTTTGGCTTGGCTGTTTTGTACTTTTGGAGTGCAGGAGTTCTAAAATTGAGGAGCAGCCAGTTTTCGGATGCTATTGGCCCTGACCTGGATCGCCCAAGCCCTCCCTTGGAAGCAAAGCCCCCCCCCCCCCCCCGGTTAATACTTCAATGAAAGATCACCAAGGAAATCTAGCATTGCAATGCAGAAGCAAGCACTGCCACCACCTCTGTTTGGTCCTTGCATTGAAAACTATGGTGTTGTCCTAAGTCTGCAGCAACTTGAGACCTCCTGCTCTTGACATTTGGATCTTCCATATTTAATGCAGTTTAAACTGCAGTCCTTTGAATGCTTATTAGGGAGTAAGCCCCATTAAATATCGTGGGAATTACTTCTTTGCAGAGCTGCATAGAATTGAGAGGTGCTGGGACTTCCTAGAAGTCACACTGCTGAAGCCTCAGGCTTTCTAGTCCCAGGTCAATGAGAGTACCTGCAGTTTTGAGAACGCACTCTATATAAGCACAAAGATACTCTGCAGTTTTATTCCACAGGTTCCTGGAATTTTAATAGAGAACATAAGAACATAAGAACAAGCCAGCTGGATCAGACCAAAGTCCATCTAGTCCAGCTCTCTGCTACTCGCAGTGGCCCACCAGGTGCCTTTGGGAACTCACATGTAGGATGTGAACGCAATGGCCTTCTGCGGCTGTTGCTTCTGCGGCTGTTGCTCTTTGGTTGGGCACCAGCAAAATGAGGCTCAAAAGTTCTGAACTTAGAATAACACACACACACACACACACACACAAAAGACTTGTCTTCCACAGAACACAAAAAAGCACAGCAAGACAGATGGGAGGAACAGTCCAAGCTGTTTGCTTCAATATTTATAACCCCC
>NC_059430.1:98398541-98558541 GCF_021028975.2 Sphaerodactylus townsendi | reverse complement strand
CACCCCCCCCCCCCCCCACCCCCCCCCCCCCCCACCCCCCCCCCCCCCCACCCCCCCCCCCCCCCACCCCCCCCCCCCCCCACCCCCCCCCCCCCCCACCCCCCCCCCCCCCCACCCCCCCCCCCCCCCACCCCCCCCCCCCCCCACCCCCCCCCCCCCCCACCCCCCCCCCCCCCCACCCCCCCCCCCCCCCACCCCCCCCCCCCCCCACCCCCCCCCCCCCCCACCCCCCCCCCCCCCCACCCCCCCCCCCCCCCACCCCCCCCCCCCCCCACCCCCCCCCCCCCCCACCCCCCCCCCCCCCCACCCCCCCCCCCCCCCACCCCCCCCCCCCCCCACCCCCCCCCCCCCCCACCCCCCCCCCCCCCCACCCCCCCCCCCCCCCACCCCCCCCCCCCCCCACCCCCCCCCCCCCCCACCCCCCCCCCCCCCCACCCCCCCCCCCCCCCACCCCCCCCCCCCCCCACCCCCCCCCCCCCCCACCCCCCCCCCCCCCCACCCCCCCCCCCCCCCACCCCCCCCCCCCCCCACCCCCCCCCCCCCCCACCCCCCCCCCCCCCCACCCCCCCCCCCCCCCACCCCCCCCCCCCCCCACCCCCCCCCCCCCCCACCCCCCCCCCCCCCCACCCCCCCCCCCCCCCACCCCCCCCCCCCCCCACCCCCCCCCCCCCCCACCCCCCCCCCCCCCCACCCCCCCCCCCCCCCACCCCCCCCCCCCCCCACCCCCCCCCCCCCCCACCCCCCCCCCCCCCCACCCCCCCCCCCCCCCACCCCCCCCCCCCCCCACCCCCCCCCCCCCCCACCCCCCCCCCCCCCCACCCCCCCCCCCCCCCACCCCCCCCCCCCCCCACCCCCCCCCCCCCCCACCCCCCCCCCCCCCCACCCCCCCCCCCCCCCACCCCCCCCCCCCCCCACCCCCCCCCCCCCCCACCCCCCCCCCCCCCCACCCCCCCCCCCCCCCACCCCCCCCCCCCCCCACCCCCCCCCCCCCCCACCCCCCCCCCCCCCCACCCCCCCCCCCCCCCACCCCCCCCCCCCCCCACCCCCCCCCCCCCCCACCCCCCCCCCCCCCCACCCCCCCCCCCCCCCACCCCCCCCCCCCCCCACCCCCCCCCCCCCCCACCCCCCCCCCCCCCCACCCCCCCCCCCCCCCACCCCCCCCCCCCCCCACCCCCCCCCCCCCCCACCCCCCCCCCCCCCCACCCCCCCCCCCCCCCACCCCCCCCCCCCCCCACCCCCCCCCCCCCCCACCCCCCCCCCCCCCCACCCCCCCCCCCCCCCACCCCCCCCCCCCCCCACCCCCCCCCCCCCCCACCCCCCCCCCCCCCCACCCCCCCCCCCCCCCACCCCCCCCCCCCCCCACCCCCCCCCCCCCCCACCCCCCCCCCCCCCCACCCCCCCCCCCCCCCACCCCCCCCCCCCCCCACCCCCCCCCCCCCCCACCCCCCCCCCCCCCCACCCCCCCCCCCCCCCACCCCCCCCCCCCCCCACCCCCCCCCCCCCCCACCCCCCCCCCCCCCCACCCCCCCCCCCCCCCACCCCCCCCCCCCCCCACCCCCCCCCCCCCCCACCCCCCCCCCCCCCCACCCCCCCCCCCCCCCACCCCCCCCCCCCCCCACCCCCCCCCCCCCCCACCCCCCCCCCCCCCCACCCCCCCCCCCCCCCACCCCCCCCCCCCCCCACCCCCCCCCCCCCCCACCCCCCCCCCCCCCCACCCCCCCCCCCCCCCACCCCCCCCCCCCCCCACCCCCCCCCCCCCCCACCCCCCCCCCCCCCCACCCCCCCCCCCCCCCACCCCCCCCCCCCCCCACCCCCCCCCCCCCCCACCCCCCCCCCCCCCCACCCCCCCCCCCCCCCACCCCCCCCCCCCCCCACCCCCCCCCCCCCCCACCCCCCCCCCCCCCCACCCCCCCCCCCCCCCACCCCCCCCCCCCCCCACCCCCCCCCCCCCCCACCCCCCCCCCCCCCCACCCCCCCCCCCCCCCACCCCCCCCCCCCCCCACCCCCCCCCCCCCCCACCCCCCCCCCCCCCCACCCCCCCCCCCCCCCACCCCCCCCCCCCCCCACCCCCCCCCCCCCCCACCCCCCCCCCCCCCCACCCCCCCCCCCCCCCACCCCCCCCCCCCCCCACCCCCCCCCCCCCCCACCCCCCCCCCCCCCCACCCCCCCCCCCCCCCACCCCCCCCCCCCCCCACCCCCCCCCCCCCCCACCCCCCCCCCCCCCCACCCCCCCCCCCCCCCACCCCCCCCCCCCCCCACCCCCCCCCCCCCCCACCCCCCCCCCCCCCCACCCCCCCCCCCCCCCACCCCCCCCCCCCCCCACCCCCCCCCCCCCCCACCCCCCCCCCCCCCCACCCCCCCCCCCCCCCACCCCCCCCCCCCCCCACCCCCCCCCCCCCCCACCCCCCCCCCCCCCCACCCCCCCCCCCCCCCACCCCCCCCCCCCCCCACCCCCCCCCCCCCCCACCCCCCCCCCCCCCCACCCCCCCCCCCCCCCACCCCCCCCCCCCCCCACCCCCCCCCCCCCCCACCCCCCCCCCCCCCCACCCCCCCCCCCCCCCACCCCCCCCCCCCCCCACCCCCCCCCCCCCCCACCCCCCCCCCCCCCCACCCCCCCCCCCCCCCACCCCCCCCCCCCCCCACCCCCCCCCCCCCCCACCCCCCCCCCCCCCCACCCCCCCCCCCCCCCACCCCCCCCCCCCCCCACCCCCCCCCCCCCCCACCCCCCCCCCCCCCCACCCCCCCCCCCCCCCACCCCCCCCCCCCCCCACCCCCCCCCCCCCCCACCCCCCCCCCCCCCCACCCCCCCCCCCCCCCACCCCCCCCCCCCCCCACCCCCCCCCCCCCCCACCCCCCCCCCCCCCCACCCCCCCCCCCCCCCACCCCCCCCCCCCCCCACCCCCCCCCCCCCCCACACTACAATTCCCATCAGCCTCTGTCAGCATGGCCAATTGGCCATGCTGGTAGGGGCTGATGGGAATTGTAGTTCCTGAACATCTGGAGAGCCGCAGGTTCCCTACCCCTGTTCTAAGGCAAATGAAGATGAAAGGCCATAAAGAAACCAGGATATCACTGACACTCTGTTCAGATCTTGGATTGACTTCACCTGCCAGCTTTCAGTAGGCAAAATAGAACTAGCATGGTGTAGTGGTTAAGAGCAGGTGGATTCTAATCTGGAGAACATGGGTTTGATTCCCCACTCCTCCACCTGAGTGGCGGAGGCTTATCTGGTAAACCAGATGTGTTTCCCTGCTCCTGCATTCCTGCTGGGTGACCTTGGGCTAGTCACAATTCATTCAGAATTATCTCAGCCCCACCTACCTCACACGGTGTCTGTTGTGGGGAGAGGAAGGGAAAGGAGCTAGTAAGCGACCTTGAGTCTCCTTACAGGACAGAAAGATGGGATATAAATTCAAACTCCTCCTTTTCTTCTTAATAAGTCACTCAAGCAGGTGCAGAGTGCCTTTCCCTGACCCATGAATAAAACCCAGTACCCTCAATTTCCATCCAGTCAGGAATAAAAGCACAAAGCTGCTAGCCCTGGTTACAATTGTTCTTTCCAGCCCTGTTCCTATGCCTTTTAACAGCAGCCTGGCCCGCAAAAATGTAGCTGGTGAACCTTTTTCATACCATTTAGTTCCATGCCAGGAAAATCTTCCCATGTCGATGTCTATAGACCCGGCTGCTTCTTCAGGAGCAGGAGCAGAAAAAAGCAAGCGACAACTCTGACAGTGGAAACTCCTTATCTGTTCTCATGCTGTTAATAGCGGGGTTCATTGTAGAGGATGACGGGAAGGCTTGTGCTACACAGAGGTAAGCAGGCTGAGACTTTGGATGTCTTTTTAGAAATTATGGAGCAACCCCACTGCTGTCAACAGGATAGCTCACGGGGAAGATTTGTGGGCTCGACACATGCAAAGCCAGTGCGTATTCATTTTTTCCTGATAGTCACTGTTCAGCAGGTGAATGTGTTTACATTTCTGCAAGCCAGGAATTTCAGCCCAAGCAGTGCATTAGATCATTCGCTTAGATAGTTTATACTTTTTGCAAAATGCATTTTCAAGGTCAGGACACCCTTCTGTGTTCACCAGGAGGGCAGATCAGTTTGTACATTAGGGGAAAAAACTTGGTGTTTCTCCCATCATATCTGGGTTCTCTTGGTGGGGTGGGGGCAGTGGTGAGATGCAATAATTTTAGTAACAGGTTCCCATGGTGGTGGATTCAAACTGTGGCGTAGCGCCAATGGGGCTGGGCAGGGCACGACAGGGGCGTGGCCGGGCATTCCGGGGGATTAGGCGACCTGGAGGAGGCAGGGCTCTAGCTTAGGGACACAGCAGCTGCATGAGACACTTAGTAGGGAAAGCGAATGCCTTGAGGCATGAGCTGCCATACGCACGCCGGTGCACCTCCTGCTAGACTGCTTCAAGTTCTGCAGCTACTGCTGAGAGGAGGAGAGTAACTAAAGGCAAAATCCGCAGTGGCAAAATCACCAATTAGTAACCCCCTCTCGGCACACACAAATAATTAGTAACCTACTCTCGGGAACCTGTGAGAACCTGCTGGATCCCACCTCTGGTGCGGGGCGGGGGGGGGGAAGAGTAGTTCTCTGAACAATATAATTGTTCTGAAGATCCCTGGTTGTCTCCAGCTTCTCCAGACCCACTGAGCTGCAACCCTGTCACATGACAGAAGGAGGAAGGCCCAGGCTTCTATCACATGATTCACATGCTTCTCTCTGGCCACAGCAGAGGCATTCCTCCTCTGCAGCCATTGCTTCCTCCTCCACCAGCACTTCTGCATTCATAAGGGCTCCTTGAAAAAACATTGATCTTGCGCAGGTAAAAGGGCAGAGGAAATGATCACAGCAGAGGAAAGCCTCCCCAGTGGCCAGAGAGGGAAGTGCAAGGTGAACAATATCATAGTATGTGATCACACCAGGGCCAAATGGAGGACAGTAGACTGTAGACCAAAAGAGCTGGGGGAAGAAACTCAAGCTAAGTACCAGAAAGAGTGCCACAATGATGAGCAAATCAAAGGTTAGAGTGGCGGAGGAATCCTCTGCATTGGATGACCTCACCTCACTTGTTCCTCTAAACATTTGTGCAAATCCTGTTGTAAGGAATGCCTGTAAAACAGTTAAATTTGAGCCCAGTAGCTCCTCAGACCAAGAACAGCTGTAGGACACAAGCTGTTGGGGTGGCTAGAGTACTGGGGGATGGGAACTCTGGTCTGGGTGAATCTGCTGTGTGAAAGTATTCTTTTGCTGTTTCCTGACTGCTTATCTCTCCTCCGCTAAACTAGTGAAGGCCACATATTTGGGTCTGTAGTGCAGCTGTGGAATTGTATGGTGGGCGGGGGGATGGGCACGCTGATTACCGTAAAATAGATACGTCTCCGCTGGGGCCACTGTACTGGACTTATCTTACCTGCAATGAAGAAATCATTGTTCATTAACAACTGTTTCAATTGTCTGGTTAAAGGAGGTTCTGACATTAAGATGTCTCTGCTGGGCGGTTCTAACAGAAGCCCTTGAGAGTCAAAGCTCCCCTCATCATCAGACTCTGCGACAACGTGACTGTATATAACAAAGGCAGCTTCAGCTCTCGGAAGCCCACACCCTACAAGTCTTCAAGTTGAGGCTTCCTTCAGTATAACCTGGGGTGCTGCTAAACAGAGGCGTAGTGCTAAGGGGATGGGGGGGCGCCCCAGTGGAGGCACGGCAGGGGCAGGATAGGGCATTCCGGGAGAGGGACGGGGCGTTCTGGGGGGTTGGAGGGCCACGTGGTGCATCGGGCACACTTCCCCCTCGCTCCGTCCCTGATGCTATATGCCCCCAGAGAAACATGTGCAGGAGCTGTATGTGAGTTTTCGCAATGTGGGGAGCAGTGGCTCCAGAGGCCATTTTAAGTCAGAAAAAGGGTGTGAAGGAAGGACTAAGCCCCATCTCTCTATGCTGCATGATCCCAATTTGAACTGGGCTTCTACATGCCTAAGAGGAGGAGGAGAAGGAGGAGGAGAAGGAGGAGGAGGTTGGATTTATATCTCCCCTTTCTCTCCTGCAGGAAACTCAAAGGGGCTTACAATCTCCTTGCCCTTCCCCCCTCACAACAAACACCCTGTGAGGTAGGTGGGGCTGAGAGAGCTCCAAGAAGCTGTCACTAGCCCAAGGTCACCCAGCTGGCATGTGTGGGAGTGTACAGGCTAATCTGAACTCCCCAGATAAGCCTCCACAGCTCAGGCGGCAGAGCTGGGAATCAAACCCAGTTCCTCCAGATTAGATACACGAGCTCTTAATCTCTTACGCCACTGCTTTGGCAATGAATTCCAGTACACATCTGGTTTGGCTGGACAGAGGACAGACCCATAAACAGTTTAATGTGATGTTAGTAGGATTGCCAACAGATCTGGATTTTTTTTAAAAAAAGAGGCTTGTCCCTTTAATAGAGGCTTAATGGTATATTTTTACCAAATGATGTGATTTACCACCTTACCACAGAATGCTTCAACTACTCATTTCCACACCTTAAATGAACAAGGTATTTTTCTCCAGGCCAGTTGGCATCCTTACCTCTCAGCCTCCGTCACATTTCCTGTTCTCACAAATGCTGGCTCTGTGCGCTTTCTGCCTAGACAGAGAATGGCAGTCCCAGACTCTGCCTCTGAATGTTTACTATCCATTAATGTTGGAAATATAAAACAAGCAAGAGACAAGTCACACAATTGCATGCTGTGCCTCCATACATTTTTAAATTTGCAATTTAACATGTTTTATGAGGCTGTCTTAAATAACTCCGATACTTAGCTGACACAGGTCTCTTCCAAAGTAAATCCAAGCATGTCCGATGAGGCTTTCCAGTGCAAGCGAGCACGGGGTGGAACACAACCTGAATAATGAAAATTATGTCGTGCCCGCCGACCTCTCCCAATAACCCGACGCAGGTTCACTGAAATCAGTTTATTGCATCAAATGAACAGGTGCACTATAAAGGACTGCTGGATCTAAAGTTCCCACACTAAGCAGCAGCCTATATCCCCCACTATGCACCCCCTCCCACTAACGGTTTCCCCAAAAGTGGAAGTGTCCACAGGCCATGCAGTTCCTCTAAGGTCAGGATGCCGATAAGGACTAAGCTCCTATCACAAGCAGGGATTCTTTGGCGCCACTGTCTCCCAAACTCCACTGGGTGAGGATGGCATGACCCTAGGGATTGGGTCTTGACAAATAGCTATATAATAATCAGAATCCTTAGTACTGAGGCAGTGCTATTGGGGTTCAGAGTCCTTGCAATATGTAAAGTCCTGTAAAGTAAACCAGTATCCTCACCGCCACTCCCCATATTGCAGGCAGCTAGGAAGACCGAGTCTTGATTGGAGCCACTGAGTAAGTTAGTTTGCGGTGGTGGGACTGGAACCTGAAGATGGTAAGAAAGCCCTGTTGAGCTGCAGCCGACTCATGGCAGCACCACAGGGTTTTCAAGGCAACAGACAAATAGAGTTGGTTTGCCATTGCCTGCCTATGGGTAGCGACCTTAGACTTTCTTGGAGGCCTCCCATCCAAGCGGCAATCAGGGCTGACCCTGCTTAGCTTCCAAGATCTCACAAGATGGTGCTAGCCTGCAGAGGCATAGCAAGAGGGGGAAGCGCCCGGTGCACCGGTGCGTCCTCCGCCCCCTCCCCTCCACGCCCCCGGAATGCCCTCGCCACATCCCCACAGGGGCGCGCGCCCGGTGCGTTGAGCGCACACATACACTGCCCCATTGAAGCTACTCCTCTGCTAGTCTGGGCCATCCAGTTCAGCTCTGGAACCTCATACCTCCTGTTTTTTTTTAAAAAAAAAATCTCATTTTCTCAGCCTCTACATTGGGTCAGAAGAACACTGGCTCTCAAGCTGTTTGCCCTTCAGAGAATTGGCCTTCAGATGGTTTTCTACATTTGTCCCAATATTGCCCTTTATGAAGAACATGAGTTTTTGATTGCTACTGCTAACAGGCAGTGACGTTATATTCCACAGCCTCGTAGAGATGTTGGCACTCAGTCAGCTCCACATTTCTCAAGCCGCAGCTTCAACAGTTACCTGCATTTTCAGTTGTGACTACTGTGGGCAGCACCATTTTTTGCAGCAACAAAGTCTGAATATAGCAACCGTCAAAAGAGATCTGAGGAGGACCAGTATCCTTGGACCACAGTCCATAAAAACCTTACATAAATGACTTAAAAATAATAAGATTAGTACACAAATTATAGCAAACAAGAAAAAAATAAAAATCGTGTAATACCTATTATTTTTAGACAAATACATTGAAGATGGCTGGTGTTGTGTGATAGTCATTGTGTTGGATTTAGGAGGGCGATTGAATCCCCATTCTGTTATGAAGCTCTCAAGCTGTCCGCCTAATCTACTTCATAACATATAGCAGAGGTGTGGGAAAACGGCATGGGATCATAGTTAAAAGTGTCAGGCTAGGTAGGATCTGGAAGACTCTGGATTATTCTGCCATGGAAGCTTGCTGAATGATCTTGGGCCAAGCACTTTCTGGCCCATTATGCATAGAACACTTTCCTTGAGGCTCTTCACTGTGCAGTGAGGTTATAGTGGGGTCTCCTCACATTTCTCTGTTTACATGCAAGGAGGCGTCCCACTGACTGCTGGGTGGCTTGCCTGATGAACTCTTCCAGGTCTCAGTTGTAACTGCTTTGCCTTGTTCTCTTAATTCTGCTCATCAGCTCACTCTTAAAGGCACACATCTCTTCACACTCGGTAGTCGCAAGATTGCTAGCTTTGTTAAAGCCCTTTAAATCGCTGCTATATTGTTATATCAACATTGTAGCCCCTGTCCAAAAATAATCTCCCCTCAAATGAAAGAGACAAAGCAATTCTCTTGATCCACTGCTGAAGAAGGGGACCATGTCCTAGAACTGATATTCTCTTCCCCCACCTACTCTCTCTCTCTCTCTCTCTCTCTCTCTCTCTCTCTCTCTCTCACACACACACACACACACACACTTCCTGCTACCGCTGCTGCTGCCAGTGGAGAAGAGAGAGGCTTGTTATTTTAATATTCCATAGCATTTCAATATTCCTGTATTAGATCTATCATTATTTCAATAGACTTAATATGGTACAAATGCTTGAAGCTGAAATAAAGTTTTAAAAAACGCCAGAAGTAAAGCAAGGATAATAGGGTGGAGCAAAAATGCCCAAAGCAAAGAATAATGCAGGAAGCGTTTGTTTAATTGTCCCTACGAAGCAAGGGAAAAGATCACTTTTCCCCCTCTCTGACAAATAACAGAGATTATGGGATCCGTCACACAGTGTGTGTGAGAGGTAGGAAAAGGCATCCATGACAGAAGCTCTGTCCTGAAGAAAATCTCCCTTCGATGTGGGGCAGAGCACCAGTGTATAATTGGCTGTGGCATATTTACCTAGGGGACATGGGGTACCCTATGTCCCCGGGTGCCCCCCCCCCCCAGTGGAGGGCGCAAAAATTTCAGGTTTGTTTGTGTTTGTTTGTATTTTGTGTTTTTTCAGTTTTTGGCTCGCAGGGGGCACAGTTTTTAGGCTAGCAGGACCAAAATTTCAGAGATCTTTCAGGTGACCCTCCTGATGACACTTCACAAGTTTGGTGAGGTTTGGTTTAGGGGGTCCAAAGTTATGGACTCCCAAAAGGGGTGCCCCATCCCCCATTGTTTCCAATGGGAGCTAATAGGAGATGGGGGCTACACCTTTGAGGGTCCATAACTTTGGACCCCTCAAACCAAACTTCACCAAACCTGGCAGGTATCATCAGGAGAGCCTCCTAAAGATACCCTGAAATTTTGGTGCTGCTAGCTTAACAATTGCACCCCTGACAGCAGGCACCCTCCAAATTTCCCCAGATTCTCCTTCTAAATCCACCCCCTTCGACATGGACTTAAAGGGAGAATCTGAGGTCCTCAGTTTAAACATTGAAAGTAATGCTGTTTCAGGGTGGGGGAGAATCCACCCCAAAACAGCATCACTTTAAATTTTATTTTAACCGGGGACCCCAGATTCTCTCTTTAAGGTGGATTTAAAAGAAGAATCTAGGCTCCCTAGTTTAAACACCATTGAAAATGATGCTGTTTGGTGGTGGATTCCACTGGAGGTGTTTTGCGAGAGAGGATGCTGACATTTGTTTGGTAAATGTTTTGCTGGGGGTGATTTGTGAAAGATTTACCTGCTTAATACCCACTTGCACTGACCTGGAGCTGTTTCTCAAGCTAACAACCTACCTCATAGGGTTGGTGTAAGGACAAAATTAGAAAAGAGAGTTGGTGGGGAGAGAGCCATGTATGTTTTGCTGGGGGTGGAAGATGTTTTGTGAGCTGGTGCAAAAAAATCATTGTTTGGTTGTGGTGGGGAAGGGTTTGCGCGTTTGGCCAATTGGGGGGGGGGGGGGCGCCAATCTCAGGTTTTGTCCATGGGCTCCAGTTTACCTAGATACGCCTCTGATAATCTGCCTCTCTCAGCCTAACCTACTTCACAGGGCTGTTGTAAAAAGAAAATGGACAAGGGAAGAACAATATTGCTTACTGCTTTAGGTCCTCACTGGAGAGAACAGCAAGGATAAATATCTAACCAACAGATACATTATGTATGCTCCTTGGAAGAAAGTGTGGGATAAAATTTTGGCAGGCCTGTCGACAGCCATTAGCTCTGACATGGATGACCCAGACTGACCTGATCTTGTCAGATTTCAGAAGCTATGCAGGGTGGGTGCTGGTTAGTACTTATATGGCTGAGCACCAAGTAATAGCAGGGTCGTTATGCAGGGGAAGGAAAAGGCAAACCACTTTTGTTGGTTTCTTGTCTTGAAAACCCTACTGGTTTGCCATAAGTCAACTGCAACTTGATGACAGTTGGCACAGTTGTCATCAACCACAATGAGGTGTGATAGCTAAATGGAACAGCCAAGGCTGGTGGCATTTTCAAATGGTTACAGAGGAGGCCCATTACCACCTTGTCCAGTTTTCCCCAAAGCATCAACTATGTTAAATTAGATGGACGCTCTTTCTGAACCAAATGGGCTCTTCTCATATTCTAAATCTGCAGCCAGGCCTGGAAGAGGACCGAAACAGCACATTGTCCTCTTGAAACAAAGATAACTGTTCGGGTGGGTGTGCCCCGTGGGGATGGAAAAGGCCAAGCCAAGATATTTTAACAACTGCAAAATAAAGAACCAGGGGAAGGAAAACAAGAAGCAGCATGTTGTATCAGTTCGTGTAAGGCTAAAGATTGGTGAGACTTGAGTTCAAATCCACAGCTAGTAGTGTACAGGGAGGACAACACAGGACAATGGTGTGGGAGTTTGAATCCTTGCTCTGCCTGGGAAGCTTAGTCATTATCACTGAACCACTGATCACATAGGAAAACTGATGAAGAAGCACAACCTACAAACAATCTACAGACCCACTAAGAAAATTCAACAGATGCTACGTTCAGCAAAGGATAAGAGGGATCCTTTAGCTACTGCAGGAGTCTATCGCATACCATGCAGCTGTGGACAAGTCTACATAGGAACCACCAAACGCAGCGCACAGACACGTATCAAAGAACACGAAAGGCACTGCGGACTATTTCGGCCAGAAAAATCAGCAATAGCAGAACACATGATAAACCAACCTGGACATAGAATATTATTTGAAAAAACAGAAATTCTGGACCACTCTGAAAGCCACTACGTCAGACTACACAGAGAAGCAATTGAAATCCATAAGCACATGGACAATTTTAACAGGAAGGAAGAAACTATGAAAATGAACAGAACTTGGCTGCCAGTGTTGAAAAATACTAGAGTCAAGACAGTGTCTAACCAGCTCCACACAAACACAGGATGACCATAGACAAAAGAAACAAAGGCCAGGATACTTCTATTCAGATGCTCCCACCAGTGACCTTGCTATCTCCAGTGTTACGCCCATGCTATAGTCTTCATTGTTACTCATACTTCTATTCAGATGCCCTCAACTATTGACCTGGTTGCCTTCTTTGTTACTCACAGACAAGGTTTCTCCACCCACCCTGGACACTCCAACAGATATATACTCCACTTGCTTTCCCAACATCAGATCCTCTGAAGATGCCAGCCACAGATGCAGGCGAAACGTCAGGAGAGAATGCTGCTAGAACACGGCCATACAGCCCGGAAACCACACAGCACCCTTAGTCATTATCTCTCAGCCTAATTTAACTCACAGAGAGTTGATTGTGAGTTCAATGGGACTTTCTTCAGCACTGGTTCCAGGGATTATCACACCCAGAAAGGTACACCTGTTGCCATCTGGGCCCTAGTTGTTCCTGGCTAGGTCCAAACCCATGGTTTGGCTTGGCTTTAGCTGGAGTTGCCAACCTCGAGGGGGGCCCCTGCAGATCTCCCAGAACTACAATTTTCCTCCAGCTAGAGATCAGTGGCGGAAATGGGAGCTTTGGAAAGCAGACTCAACGGCCTCACATTCCAGCTGCGTTTCCTCCCCTCTACAAATTTTTCCCTTACCAGGCATTTCCCACAAATATCGAGAAAATTCCCAAGCTGGAGTTGGCAACCGGAAGGGCCCAGTAGGAGATGTCTGTTTGCTCTCATTCATTGATCGGCACCCAGTTGCTCAGTTAGGGAACCAGCCTAACACAAATTGTTTTTGCCTTGTGTTAGGCATGCTTAGCACACACATTCTAAGTATGCATGCATAAGATTGCGGGTTTCCCCTTTTGCAAAACCAACACATAACAAGAAGGAATATGTCCAAAATGGGGGGGGGGGGGGGGGAGAAATAGTAGGCAGGGAGACCTGATGTGCAAATGTGTGTGTCAATCAAAGTCCACTCCATAAGTCACCTGAGAAACAAGTCACCAGAAGAGCCTTTTCCTCCTCTTGGCACTTTTCCTGGCAGAACAGGGTGTCTGTGCCTAGGGAGAAGGGGGGAGGTTTATTGGTGCACCTGGTTTGGCAAGCCTGCCATAGACACAGTGTAAGCCTCTGCAGGTTTTCTCGGAAGTAATTGCTCCTGATTTCATTGGGACTTGCTTCCTCCAAGCCCATAGGACTGCAGCCCCCACCCCCTCCCCTGATTTCTCCAGCAAACCTGCGGCCCTTGTCTGGCGTCGGTGCGTCGTCTGGATGCCAAGATACCGCGGATGGGGGGGGGGGGGCGGCGGTTCAGGCTCGGGAATTTCCTGGCTTTCTGACGCTCGCCCTGGTTTCCCTCGCGCGTCGCCCCTTTTGAATCGTCGAACTATTGCAATTTCCTTCTAACCCCCCCCCCCGAAAGGGGGGTTTCCACCCCCCTGCCCCTTCTTTTGCAAAAACGATCGATAGATATTCTACAAGCCAAGGGTGATATTAGAAATTCCCCCCCCCCCTCCTTTTGCGGGAGGCATTAGCCGAGTCAATGCAAAAAAGCAGAGTGTCTGGGAGATGCTCTTGGAATGGACCCAGAATCTGACGGCGGGGGGGGGGGGGAGATTGTATTCACAGCGCGATTCTTTGCAGCCCCCGCCTTGCGTCTCGTTGGCAAACCCAATGAAGCCTCCAAATGGGGTGCGCTTATTTAAAGGATACTGCAACCCCCCCCCCTTCTTTTTTTGCATCGTGTGCAATTAATAAGGTGCACCTCTGAGACGGGGCTTCCAAGGGGATCTTTCAGAAGCAAGTCTCTCTTGCTTCCAGTCTCCCCCCCCCCCCTCCCCGCCCCGCAAAGCTTTCTCACTCTTCGCTTCTTGGGCAAAAGGCCTGTAGCTGCCAGCCCGCAACGTGCATGTAAAAACTGCCATTGGGAAGGCTGTTGGTAGTGAAAGATTTTAAATGGTCCTCCCCCCTTTTTTTCAACACCCCCCCCCCCTCATGCTTGTCCCACCCGAAGCCCTTCGACCAAATCGTCCAAAGACTTCTATACGTTTTCCCTGCTTGATTGTGACAAGGGATTCCCAGGAAGATCTGTAGCATTTGCTCGGCAATAACCTGCAGATTGCTCACAACTGCAGGCGAGCTCCCCAGCAAAAAAAAAAAGAGAGGGGGGGGGGAAGACATTCTTTCTAGTTTCTCCGTCTATGAAATTGCCTTGGCAATTTCACTCCCAAGATCTGTGAATCGTTTATCAGAAAAGGTGGCAAAAAAGGAAGGAGAACGAGACCCTTTCCCCTTTTAAGGTGGTGCCGTGTGCCTGAAATATTTTTGCAAAGGTTTTATAATTGCACGTATATATATATATTTGTATTGGAATGGAAGGTGTTGCAGAATGAATTAACGTAGCATGAAACAGCCACCTCCCCCCCCCCCGCCAGTATTTAGTAAAAGAAAAAAAGGGGTACCATTAAAAAAAAATCCCCAAGGATACAGCAGTGATTAATCACCTGGAATTTAAAGGTATCACCCCCCCTTGGGATTTTCTGCTGTTAATACTTGAGAAGCTCGATACAAAACAGGCAACATTAAAAGGAAAAAAAAAACCGGTAGCAGGAAAAAGGAGAGACGGAGCCAGTTTCCCCGTCTCCCCAAGCTCCGCTGCGACTTGGTTTAGTCCGGCTGCAGCAGCTAAGGGAGGGGGGGGAAAGAGATCTTTGCATTTCTTGTTCCCTGCGAAAAAAAATAAAATAAACATACAAACAGTATCTCTCTAAAATCAAACAATTAAATAAGAGGCATCCTCCTCCTCCCCCCGCCTCGTTTTATTTTTAAAAAGGTAACCTGATTTTTTCCTCCCATTGTAGATTATCCCACTAAGCAAAGGGTGGGGGTTTAAAAAAACCCCAAACCAATCATCCACCGCTCCCTCTCTCTTCCCCCCCCCCCCTTCCCTCCCTCCTTCTCCTCCTCCAAGCAAATCAACCCCCCGGCCCCTCTTTGACATGCAACCCTCTTTTGGCTGGGACAAGCCGGCATGCCGCTGCAGCTTTAAACGGATTTGGGGGAAATTGGAGATTTTTGCTCTCATGACGGTGGAGGTGAGCTACTGGAGCCGGATTCTTCTGCTGTCGGTGGGGGTTCTGGCCACATCAGCCGCCGGTAAGTGGTTAAGTTTCGGGGAGCTCGGTGGGTGGGATGTAGGGTTGCTTTGCGCCTTGCGTGGGGGTCCTCCACCCCATGGGAGAACCCCCAGTGGTTTTGCCTTTGCCCCCAACTTGGGTGTATATGGGGAGGGTTGTGTCTGGTCGGGTCTCCCCTGTAAGAAGAGCCTTCTCGTGGCAATTCCCCCCCCCCCCCTTAAAAGCATGATGTTAAAGTTTGCAAGGATGTGGAGTTAGATCAACAAATATTAAAATGAGGGGTGTGGGTTTTTTTTAAGTGCAGGAAAAGATAGGGGAAACTCTCCCTCTTTAACAAGAATAGCATTGGGCTGCCTTGTTGAGCCTGCGTGTGAAATCGGCAAGGTTGGGGGAAATAACTATTTCTAATGGCTCCTCGTGCCCTCCCCCATTCACTAGGTGCCTTGGACCAATTTTTTTTGTCTCTAGAGGTTGCATTCCTGTAGAAACACTGTATGAATGGTGAACGCACCTTCCCATCCCCAGGATTTGCCCCCAGCGTTTTGATGGTCACATAGCCCATCTGCTTTTTGAAAAGGGACCCCAGCTAGGTTAAACAGGAAGGTTATTTCCTTAGGGAGCCTCCAACATACCCTTGTGGTAGAGCTCGTGCAAAGATCTAATCTATTGCAGAAGTTTCATTTCTTACTTGAGTGTCATTCCGACAAGGGGGTGATGGGAATGAGGGTCCTCTTTTCCCCT
This sequence comes from Sphaerodactylus townsendi, assembly GCF_021028975.2. Lineage (NCBI taxonomy): Eukaryota > Metazoa > Chordata > Lepidosauria > Squamata > Sphaerodactylidae > Sphaerodactylus > Sphaerodactylus townsendi. Next base: position 98,542,802 of record NC_059430.1, on the reverse strand, counting down.
GGAAAGGTGTTTTGTAGAGCTTTTGGGATAAGGTTTTTTTCCCTTGCTGTATCTTTTTGGCAGGTTCCCCACAAGAATTGGGGGGTGGGGTGTCGGGGGTCTTCCTTCTGTTTCTCTCTTTTGAAAAGGGGAATTCATATATGTATCTAATCTATCAACTTTGTGGTTCCAATTGAAATGCGAGTCCCTTGCCTCTCACCATGGGGAGATTCTCTCCAAGAGGTCTTTAGCTGACAATTGGCTGTTTGTTCAAGGGCATCTCTTGGAAACCCTTCCAAGGATGGAGGTGGGGGTGGGAGAGGGAGAAAGAAAGACAGAGAGAGAGAGAGAGAGAGAGAGAGAGAGAGAGTGTCAATGAACTGATTAGGGATAAAATATTCCTTTCGACTCGCTCCATGCCCTTCCCTGCCTCACGGAACCTTTGTGACTTTTATGCGTGGTCATCCTACAAACGGGACCTGGACCAGAGTCAAAAGTGGTGGACGGATTATCTGCTTTCCATGCCTACTGACAGAGCAACTCAACGTTGATCCTGATTTTGAAGTCAACAGAGATTTCACATGATGGCCCCTGATGAGAACTCCGTATCTCTTAGTTCTCACCCCAATCAAGTCTTGATTTTGAGGCTTGGGAATTTCTTCTTCCCACAAATCTTTTCCCTTCTCTGCATCAGCTCTATTCATCTATGTCTCTGTTTACTGAACCCGATTACCTGTTTTCTCCCCCCCTCTTAGTCTAAGACAGGAAGTTAAATTCTTAGACCTTCCTTTTCCAGAGCAAGTAACTAATGCCTAATTAAAAACAGCACTGGGATCATTGGATGCCCTGTTGGCTTCATGAGTGCTATTGTTTCCAGTTGGTAGGTTTGTGTTTAAATAGATTCATGTATAATGATGAACAATTAATGACAGGCTGTTATTCTGTGTTGGAACGAACAATTGATCTTTATTGGTGGGTTTCATGTTGTCTATACGGTGCCTACTCTAGCCCATTTCTTGAAAAAAGGTGCAGTACTAGAAGTAATAACCCACAGTGCCCAAAGAGTGGCAGTACAACTGTGCAGGAAAAAAAAAATTGCTGGGGAGTAGTTATAGCTTGTATTAAATATATGCATCCAGATGTATGCCATATATCCTTTCACCTTTGCTAGTCTTCTCTGCATCGTTGCCAGTAGGTCTTGTCACTTGATAGAATACCTTAAACGAAGAGGATTTAATGAAGGGGAGGGTAACAGATTGCTGTCAACATCTGTACAGATGTTGTTGTCTTGGAGGAAATCATGAGCAACAATGAGGTCCCTGAGCGCACCAGCAGTTCAGGTTGCGTTAGCAACCAAACTTAGAAAGGGCTTTCCCGCCAAAAAAGGAAGAAGAAATTCCAGGCAGTTTCCCATGAAATGTTATCGTTCTTTTGCTCTGGGGTATTTCAAAATGAAGTGTACTGTGAAAAAGAAACTGTAGACATAAGTATACTTGAAATAGACTGGCTATAGGGTTGGTTATCAAACCCAATTTTAGGTGCCAAGATGCATATTTAAGCACAAAACGTCTCTCTAGTGTCCTGTCTCCTGAAGCTTCACGTTCTTTTGCTGAATTGCTTCCAACGTCACTCTATCCAAAGAAAACAAAGTGGCGGTAAATCTCCCTGAAATCAATGGGTGTTGAGAGTGTTCCTAATATTAAACTAAAATTTACTTACCAGTGGTTTAAATTAAGGATTTATGGAGACACCTTCCATATCTAGAAAGGTTTGGGTAACCTTGTCAATACACTTTCTGGCTTCTCTCAATATTCCTCAGATGTTTTCTCTAGAGGGAATCATATACCTGGCCCCAGAACCTGTTTGCTTTGGTACCAATTCTAGTTTGGAGCTGTGGACTCATTTCAGGGGGTATAAGACAAGCTTTTCCATTTGTGATCCGCTCACTCTGGCTCACTGGAATTTCTGCCTATCTGTGATAACACAATTGTGTGTATGTTAAGGTTATCATTAATCTGAGGAGTGTGAAGGTTGATATTATCTCATGGCTGCTCTACAATCTCCCTTTGAGCTTGCTGCTGAGGGGGGATTTGAACACGGTTCTCCCTGGTTCAAAACCAGCCTTTCATTCATGTCATTCTGATTTAAACTGGAAGACCAGAGTTTGTAGGCTACATTCATCACACTGTATCATGTTGCTGCGTGGGCCTATCGTAAGGTGAACAGCTTTTCCACATCACCTTTTTGATCTCTTCGAAAACATTTTGTAAACCATCAATAAATCCACCTCTTTTCTGGGATACACGAGACATATCTATCTGGAGAAGTCATGAAAGCTAATATTAATATAAATGTTGTTAGTCTTTAAGGTGTCACTAGACTTCTGTTATAAATACAATATAGTATCCTGTGGCTGTCTGTAATGTGAGCAGAAAATAAACCAAGCTTTAGGGATTGGGAGTCTGTTTATCTTGTTTACTCTTATCCTTGCTGCTCTCTCTGAGGGACTTACAGGGGCATTCACCACTGTCTCTTCTTTTCATACTCCCAACCACCTTGTGAGGTAGGTTTGGCTAAGACTATTAACTAACCAAACACCTCAGAAGGAGTAATGGTGAGGGGATCTTTGGTCTGTATAAAGTGCCAGTTTCTAGCATTCTGTCATGATCTGCTGTGACCAACAAATTGGTGGTGCTATTCAACTGAAGCGGTGATGCTGTGAATCTGTATCATCTTTCAGGGCCGTAGGGATGCATTGTCCCTCTGAAGATTCTTTGCCTTCTATTCATCAGTATTATTTTTAAAGATATGCCGTGCTTTCTGATCCACAAATAGCCCCTTGAAGAGAATCACAATTATGAGAACATGCGGAACTGCATTTCCCTTCTCCACATAGGCATTTTGCTAACTACATCTAAAGGTCATTTTCTGAATTCCTTATCTCTTAGTTTTCGTACAGCGTATCAGATGTATGAGTGGGCTCCGGTTTCATAGTGAATAGGGTACTGCTTGTGGTACAGTTAAAAAGAGGGAGAGAGACCCCCACCCTGTCTTGGATAACACCTCTAGGGGTTCCTAGAAGGTATGCTTGGATTTTATTGGAACCCTCAAGGCTGTTGTGTTCCCCATAGCCAAGAAGCCCTGTTCACATGTTAACAGTGGACATGCCTACATTCGTTTATAAGATAGAGCTAACACTCTTTTGCTTTGCAATTGAAACCAGGACTCAGTACCTGAAGAAATGTGTGGTTTGTATCACACATTCAGCTATACATGCATTTAATATAACAGAAGAACTTACCAACATATGTATTTAAAACAATTGTGTATACACTGTATATGGACTGAATATGTGTTCACTGTAATACGTGAACAGGGCTTCTGGCTTTGAAATGCCATCATTTTTGATCCTGCGGATGTTGCCAATAAACACTGTTTTTGGGTGTGTATGTAAGGGACATAAAACTGGGTAGTCACATGTTTCATCCATAAACGATGCAAAGTATTTACATACTTGGTGGCTAAATCTGAAGCAGAAGATGGTAGAAGTGAGGAAGAAGGATCTTGATATTTCAGGACCTTTTTCTCCTACCGCTTCTTTGGTGTCAGTTCTTTAAAGTGTGAATTGGCTTGGACATAAGTGGAGATGTGCCCCAAAATTGATGTAGACCCCCTTGACAGGCCTTAGTGTGCCAGATAATGAGTAGTTAATAATTTTTTAATGAACTGTAGTGTTTTTTCGCTGTGCGGCTATGTGGACATCAGCAAATTCAGTATTCATTTTCAAATGAGCATAGGATCCTGAAACCAAGTGTTTGCGTTTTATGGTGAGGAGCGTGTAGGACAATCTAGAGCAGGGGTCTGCAACCTGTGGCTCTCCAGGTGTTCATGGATGACAAATCCCATTAGCCCCTACCAGTATGGCTAATTGGCCATGCTGGTAGGGGCTGATAGGAATTGTCGTCCATGAACATCTGGAGAGCTGCAGGTTGCAGACCCCTGATCTAGAGAAAGCATCTGGATCTATCTTCATCTTGAATGAGGATGCCTATATGGGAGAGGGAGCCATGCTTAAGAAGTTTCCTGAGAGAGATGTTGAATTGAGAAAAGAGCAGGAATTTCTACTTTTGAAGAGCAGTATGCAAGCATTCCTGTTCTCCTGAGACCACCAACAAAGTCTAGGATTGTGATACAAAGGATGGCAATGGCAAACCACTTCTGTTACTCTCTTGCCTTGAAAACCAGCTGTGATTTACACCAAAAAATAAATTAAAAAGAACTTTGTGATAGTTTGAAGATGCATGAACGTACTCTTTATTTCTTTTGGTGTTGCTGCTGCTGATGTTTGGATTGATTTCTGTCTTTTATGGCATTTATATATTGCTGAAAAGTAAAAAAGAAAAACAGAGGGAAAAAATGTTTTTCCTCATGAGGAAATTATCAGAATGGATGTCTACCCAACGGTAGTTATGCCAGTCTTTGAAAACCTAAGGAAGGGGTCTACCCAATTATGCCAATCTATGAAGCCCTAAGGAAGGGGTCCTGAACATAGTTCCTTTTTGGGCACCTGCCAAGTGTTTTTATAAAGTGAGTGTGGCCAGATGGGGCTTTTGCCATCAAGGCTTCTGATTGGCCACTGGAGATTTCACTGGCTGGGCAGATTTTTGAAAATGTTGCTTTGGCGGCAGTGTCACCACAGCACAAAGATCTAAACTGTGTGACTGAAGGTAGGCTGGGGCAACCATTTTGTAGGTGGGCCCACCTCCTATGGCATCAAGGTTGCCAGGTACTTCCTGGCAACAGATGTGGGTGGGGAACTTACTAACGTTGAACTGAGACCTTATCCCCCCATCATCAGAGTGTGACAATGCCATTTCTGGTGTGCACTGAAAGTGACATCATCACATTACCAATAATGGGTATTTAGTCCCAGATTCTAGAGTGGAAGCCATTTTAGCCATAGAGTTTATGCCCAAATCCCAGATTGTCCCTCATAATTAATTAATTAATTATGCTTTTACACTGCCCTTCCCCAGAGCGCTCAGTGACAATGACATAGGGGTTAGACCTCAGTTTGACACTGGCAAGATCATTGCAGGCTAGCTGAATGGCACAGGGGGGAGGAGTACCAATTGGGGTGTGGCTGCCATAAAATGTATCAATGTATTTCCTCTAGCCTTGCTTTCACTTTCCACTCTCTCCTCAGCAAGCAAATGCATATATAGCACTATTTTAATTTTGCTTTGCTGCCAGTGCAAGACAGATTTGACAATGGGCACAGCTTTGCATCAAACCTCTTCCCACTGCCTGCAGCCAGCTTGTCTAGCCTTACCCCCCTCCCTCGTGCTGTTTTGCATACTTCCCTCTCACTCTCCTCCCTTTTGCCGTCTACTTCTTGCTTCTTGCCTGCTGTATCACTTTTGTTGCCTGTGGCCTCCCTGCTCCTGCATATCCTTAGATCTTTAGATTGAAAAAAAATTGATAACCATATCAACAGATCGATAAATTGATACTAATACTAAAAATATATATGACTACTCGATCTGTCTATACACCTGATTTGCCCCTGCATTTGATCAACAAACTAGGATATCTCCAGCCTCATAGTTTTATACGCAAGCAGTCAGTGTTTCCAGACCACACCAGGAAAAGCCTGTCAGTCTTGACACTTGCGTTTACAGCACTTCTGGAGATGGACGGTTGTGAACCTGGGGAGATTAGTAAATGGCAGTTCAAATTGTTGTTTTGTGTTGTCTTTCCCTCCCATTTCTGAATCTTTGATTTTATTTTTAATATTGGTCTAATAACTTGTTGCTAGACTGGTTTTAGTACTTCTTATTTCTGGTCTTTTTGAAGGATTAAATTTCTTATCTTGGCTGGTCCAGCTCAAAAATACTCATTTTGATTTTCTTCTTCCTTGTACAAATTGAACCCATGAATCTTTATCTTCAACACACTGTGTTCTCTCATGCTAAATTTTTCCAGTCCACTGTATGCATCTCTCAACATTACTGATGAGAGGTTGCAAGGATTTACATTTAATCGTTAGCTGATTACCAGTTGAACATGAGCCAGTAGTGTGATGCGGCTGCTGAAAAAGCAAATGCCATAATGGGCTGTTTTAACAGAAGCATCGTGTTCAGACCACAGGAAGCAACAGTTTCGTTCTGTTCTGTGTTGGCTAGAGCTCATCTGGAGTACAGTGTCCAGTTCTGGGCACTGAATTTTGACAAGTATGTCAACTGACTAGAGTGCAGTCAGACAAATGTGACCAGGAGGGTAAGGGATCTGAAAAATGTGACCAGGAGGGTAAGGGATCTGAAAACCAGAGGAAAGCTTGAAAGAGTGGATATGTTTAGTGTGGAAGATTAAGGAGGTACACAATCACTGTCCTCATATAGCTAAATGACTGTCATACAGAAAATGAAATAGAATTTTTCTCCCTCGCTGCAGAGGGCAGTGCATGGAAATTATACTGTAGTAGATTTTGGCTAAATATTAGGAGAAGTTTCCTAATGGTCGATTCCCCACTGAGGATTAGATGCGTGCTTGTCACACAAAATATCCAGGTTTCCAGCAGAACTCCCCACTTCACTCCCCACTTCACCAGTGCCGAACACGCATTCATCCTGCTTTTGGGGCTCCCCCCACCCCAGCACATGTTATTTTAGAACCTGCAAGAAAACAGACCTTTTCAAAAAATGTGTGGGCAATCTGGAACGGGGGGGGGGGGAATTGGGGGGGGGGATGGATTCGTTTTTCCTGCCACTGGTAGTGACGAGGAGCCTCCCATCCAATGAGAATGCAGTGGGCTGTGTGTTCTCAGCTCACTGCAACATGGGGCCGGTTTTGACTGATTGACTCAGTAGAAGGCAACATGGGGCTGGTTTTGACTGATTGACTCAGTAGAAGGCAATACAAAGCAGTTCTACACGTTGTATCCAACTACATGGAGGCACACAGAAACAATACAAAGCAGTGCTACACGTTGTATCTGACTACATGGAGGCACGCTTTAATCGCCTGTTTCTTCGTTTCCGCATAGGGTTGTTCTGTGCATGCTCGTGGAGACGTGGATCCGGAAGTTTGAAAATAAAATAAAAATTCCTGCCCCAACACAACATAACAGCCAATCAGGATAGCCCCTGAGCGGATTGCGTGTTCAATCCGCCTCAGTGGGGAATCCTTCGTTGCTGCTGCGTTTCTGGGAACAAGGATCGTTTGAGGGGCAGAAGCTGCAGTGGGAACACTGAAACCGTGCTGAAAAGGACCCGGTTTTTCTCAAACCGGTTTGTATCTACATTCATTTTTTCGGTGGGGAATCGACTAATGATAAGAGTGATTCAGTAATGGAACACCCTGCCTTTGGTGGATTCTTTTTCACTGGAAGTCTGTAAGCAAAAGACCGATGACCATCCTGTAAGCAGTGTACATAAAATACTCTTGCAGTGAACAGTTGGATATATTAGTGTCTCAAAACTGTTCGATGTCTTCATGTTAAATTGAAGGTTTGCATACCCACAATTTGGTATTGATGGTCAAGCCAGTATTGCAAGCGTCTTGATTATTATTACTTTAAATTTTAATTTTTTGAGGAAAAGAGAAATTATCTTCTTGACAGATATTATCTTGCAGCCCAGAGCCCTTCGGGGAATCGGTAGGTATATATGCTCGAAGAAATGCATCGCAATAAATGATGAGCATTCAGCATTCCAGATTTTGGTATTTGTTTCTTCTGGGAGTCAGATTCATTTCCAAATGCTTCTGGTCCACTCCTTGTTGAGTTACTCATGCAAATTTGAAACGATTGACAGTCTATCTGCTAGCTGAGCTATTCTGCAGAGTCGCTGCTTGAAGGAAAGACAGAGGGAAGATGTGGCTGCCTTCTCGCTGTCTTGGAGTATTGTCAAAAAGAAAAATGCATCAAAGCGGGTGCATGGAGCATGATACAGGCAGTCTGCCATGGATCTCGGTCCTGCACGCTCACTGCCAATTTGGTTCGATGTTGAGACCATCACTGAGCAATTTGCCAGAGTGTGTTTCTCTCTCTCTCTCTCTCTCTCTCTCTCTCTCTCTCTCTCTCTCTCTCTTTTTGTAGTAAGCTGTCCTTGATTAAGGCTGTCTGAAATTGTGTAGAGAGAGAGATGAGGGCCTCACTGCCACTATTTGTTGGGCCAGTTGTGAAAATGTATCTGTTCAGTTAATATAATTTGAGATGTGATCCTTAGTGTTTGACAGTCTCTGGGGAAAGAATTCCTACATAAATGAAGACAAGTTTTTGTAGTCTGCCATACTCCAGTGCAACTGAAAGTGGATTTCTAGAAGTGGCTATGCATTTAAGGAGGCAGGGTTGTGAGAATCACATGTGCTTAATTCCAAGGTTATTTTCTCAAATCTAACATGATTTTGTAGCTTTTTCTTGAAAACAATAAAGAGTTAAATAAAACAGCATCTAAAATTAAAACAAACAACACACAAAGCCAGCTGGGATGACAGGAGCTGCTGTATAGACAGGGAGACCCAGTCCTTCTATATGGATCCCAGGTAATGGTGAGCTTTAAAGATAAGTACTGGAACCTTGAATTGAATCCAGAAACAGGTAGGCAGGCAGTGTAAGGATCTCCCAAATAGAAAGATACTACTTTAACGCTTACTCCTGATTCAAACAGGCTGCAGCATTTTGAACCAATTACAATTTCCATAATATCTTCCCATAATATCTTTCCATAATAACAATTACAATTTCCATAATATCTTCAAGTAGTCTTCATGTAGAATAGTCAAGCCCAAGAATCATCCACCTTTACCTAAAGCACAGTGTTGAGGCCTGCCATAGTCCAGCCTTCACATAAGAAGGCTTGGAAAAAGAGGATCTTGACTTCCTTCTATTCCTGAATCTTCGTATACGCCAAAAGCTCCTGGTTAGGCCATCTTTCTCCTTTCCAATAGCAAGGTACTGTTCAAGTCCCCTTGGAACCAGCAGATCAGGAATCCCCCTGAACAGACCTGTCCACTAAATGGACCTCTAGTGGAGTGGAGAAAGGTGAAGAGCCAGAGACAAAACCTGGAACAGATAGAGGACTGCATCCTCGGCAGCTAGAATCCTTGCTCCGTGCTGTAGTCTGTGTTGGCAACATCAGGGACTCTAACATTAGATCTTGGCAGGATGGACCTATGTCTGGCTACAGAAAATGCTGGAACTCCCTACTCCCTACAATATCCTGAAATTGAGACTCTAGTCGAAACCATTGTTGACTCAAAATCTCCATACAACAAGCCTGGGCTTGGTTCAGCCACTAGTTTATTAGTAAGCTCCAGCTCACCAGCATGAACCTTTCTTCTGTGGAAATTTGATTCCTGCCTTGTCCACTGCATTCTTAGCAGTCTACTTACCCTTAAGCCTTGCTGCTATCTTGTCAGGTATGGAATGGGATATGCAAGTCAATGTAAATCTGGACATTTCTTCTTGGGTGAAACATTGGAAGAAAGCTACAAGAGTGTTGGATCTTGTGCATTACTAAAAATATCTTGTCCATTACTAACAAAATTATTGGGGCTGGAAAGAGAGAGAAGAAGAAGAAGAATTGCCCATAGGTTTTTGCTGGTTTGGGGTAGAACCAAACTAATTTTTTCCCATAGGAACAGAAACATCAAAAGTTCAAAGGACCTGCTGAATTTCCCCTTCGCTTTCAGCCATTCAAATTACAGATGTCATCTTATAAAAAGTGATGTCAGCCTCATTTTGACTTATTCCAGCTGCAGACCTATGTCCTTCCCTAGTTGAGCCATTTAACAAAATGCAGTGCAAGGAAGGGTTCCTTGACAGCCATTGAAACAGCAGATAGTTGCTTTTCCTCCTACAAGGTTCTGGTGCCTTTGAAAGTTGTCTTTCACCAACAGCTGAACAGGAAAAGCCTTCTGTTCACTTCATATGCTTCCCCAGAAGAACTTCACCTGCTGAATTTCTGCTTCTCATGCTGCTGTTAGAAACATACAATTTCCGGCGGATCTACATGTGTTAAAGGTAACATGAGAATTACTCAATACAAGTTCAACGAACAACCAAAGGTCCACTGTACAATAGTTTGTACGTTTGTTCTTTGTAACTTGTGAGCAGGGTTTTGTTATATAGTACCCACCTGATTTTTCTTTATACGAGTCATTCTAATGTTACATTCAGTGCACATTCACCTGATTGTGTGATTGAAAGCCTACACTTATTCTGGTACTGGTCCCCAGTTTCATTCGTAAAGTGAATACGCGTTGTCTTGGTCTTACAAACTTAGGTATGTACACCCATGCAGGGTGTACATGTGTTCATTGTAACTTGTGAACAGGGTTAGTATAACTGCAGACCATGCGGAAGATCAGTACTGATGATCAAGATGTTTTTCAGGGAAGCTGATTCTTCTGATCTTGTCATTGAAACTTCCTCGTAAGCTTCCAGCAATCCCCCAGGATCACTCGGGTGACAATTTTGGAAAAGCACTTCTGCAGCGGATGAACCATTGACCTTGGATTGAAGAAACCTGGTTTCAGATCTTTGCTCAACTGTGCAGCTGATCTGGGGAGGTGGCTTTGAACCAGTCATTTCCTTTCATCCTGCCCTACTCCATAGGCACGTTGTGATGATGAAATGAGATAAACCACGGAAATGCTTCTTGTAGTTCCTTGAAGAAATGTGACAGAGCTGTGGAGGCAAAGAAAAGAAATATGCAACTGTTTACGTTACCTTGCAGTCAGTGAGATTTAATATGCCTGCAACTGTGCAGGATTGCATCCAAAATCAAGGAATGATAGGGGCGGATTTTCTCTGGAAGATGGAAAATCAGTGGTAATGCTGTTTTATCAATAGTCATCATAAATATTCATAACTTGCTACAGTAATACATACCCTATGGTGTCCTTTTAAAATGGTTGACCTAAAAAGTCAGCTCTTTTATTTGCTACGGCTCTTTCACACAGAAAAGCAAGTTTTAATGGAATGCATTTGACAGAGGGGTCCACAAATATTGTAAGCTTCATGTGCTTGTATTAAGTTCAAATTACATCGTAAACTAGGCTATTTAAACACTTAAGATCACAATTCTATGCAGGTAGAGCCTGTCGTAGCAAAATAAAACAGGTTCCGTGAAGTCTATCATAATTGATTCCAACATATGCGTTTCAGTAGCTGCATTGGGGTGGATGTCTGTTAGCTGGATATACCTAATGTCCCCTATCTTTCTTTTATGTATATAAAGCACATTGATTTAATGGATATGCATTACAGTGCATCTGCTGGTAGGCTGTGACTTTGAAAAAAGCTTCTGCTAGAATAAATGTTGTTAGAGCTTTGTCTGCTCCAGAGGAGACTCCACCAGGGAATGTTACCCTAAGCAGGCAGTCGCCACCTTTTAGTTGGGGGAATTAGTTGTGGGGATCCAGAGCAAGAGAGGGTAATTGGGATCAATAACCTGTGTTTACCGGGATTGTTTGGGTGGGAACTCTTCAATGAGCAGGCAGTTGAACAATTAATAAATTGTGTTTTGTTAATAATTATTGAAAACAAGGAATGTAGTTTATTCAGTGAGCATGTGTGTGCACACACACACACACACAAAGCATCCAAGGTCTGACTAAGGGAAAATGGCTGGCAGTTGAAAAGGATTTCAGGGATGGGTGATAAGTACCAGTCTTGAAGGGACAGCCAGTAAAAAAGAACTGAAGAGGAAAATGATCAATGTTTTTAGGAACAAAAGGGAAAGCCCACGTGTGAATGGGGATTCTGTCTCTCTCTGTCTCTCTCTGTCTGTCTCTCTGTCTCTCTCTGTGTGTTTGAATGGCCAAATTTTTACACCCCAAAATGCATCCTAAGGCAGTATGAGGCAAACTGGCAGGAAAGCCAGAGACAAAGAATTGATTATTTTTCCAGAGTTCGAAAAAAATACAGAAGAGGCTCGAGGAGTTGTCATGACTCAGGAGAATGCCTGGGCCGTTCTCCTGAATACTGATTAATTGCTGGGATGGGTGCAGATTAGGCTGAGTAATGGTCTGCTTGGAGCACCGAGTAAATCACCTTAGGGTGAGGCAGTGGAGATTATCCAGCCCTGTTGCCCTGCCAGGGGAAAAGTACAACTGCCGACCACCTTCCTGTTTAGGCTTGACACACAAGATGGATCCCAAAGTTCTCTGAGAGGCATCCATTTTGTGTGAAGTACTGTTCTTATGCCACTTTGGTCCATTTGTCTTTATGGCGCTCCTTTACAGGAGGAGGGGTTTGGCTACACACAGGAATGACATTGCCAAGGTACCTTTGAGGGAGGCAGCCCAGCCAAAAATTGTGGAGAAAGAATCAAGCCCAAGACCACACTCAAAAATACGCCAACAATGACCTCAAAGCCTGGCAGGCCTGGCACATGCTTCAGAGGGGAGGTGGAGCTCAGGCCACAGGCTGCATCTAGGAATGTGCCAGAAGGGGAACCCATCAACAGCTGGGGCCTGTGGAGGCAGTCAGGGCATCTTCTCAAAACCTCATGGCACAACAGGAGATTGGAGGGCACAGCCAGGGAGGCCATTGGCCCAGAGTCCCTTCACTCACTTTGGGCCCACCTCTGAAGAGGAGGTATTAGGAGAGCCCAGGATCCGGCAGCCCCCAGGCAATCCTTTATTAGGTCTTCGCGGACCTTGATAAATTAGGTGAGTGGGCTAGGAAATGGCAAATGCAGTTCAATGTAGCAAAATGTAAAGTGATGCACATAGGGGCAAAAAATCCAAACTTCACATACACGCTACAGGGGTAAGTGCTATCAGTCACAGACCAGGAAAGGGATTTGGGTGTCTTAGTTGATAGTTCCATGGGAATGTCAACTCAATGCATGGCAGCTGTGAAAAAGGCAAACTCTATGCTGGGGATAATTAGGGAAGGAGTTGATAATAAAACTGCAAGGATTGTCATGCCCTTATATAAAGCAGTGGTGCGACCGCACTTGGAGTACTGTGTTCAGTTCTGGTCGCCACATCTCAAAAAGGATATCGAAGAGATTAAAAAAGTGCAGAGAAGGGCAACAAGGATGATTGAAGGATTGGAGCACCTTCCCTATGAGGAGAGCCTGCAGCGTTTGGGACTCTTTAGTTTGGAGAGGAGACGTCAGAGGGGGGATATGATTGAAGTCTATAAAATTATGCATGGGGTAGAAAATGTTGACAGAGAGAAATTTTTCTCTCTTTCTCACAATACTAGAACCAGGGGGCATTCATTAAAAATGCTGGGGGGAAGAATTAGGACTAATAAAAGGAAACACTTCTTCACGCAACGTGTGATTGGTGTTTGGACTATGCTGCCACAGGAGGTGGTGATGGCCACTAACCTGGATAGCTTTAAAAAGGGCTTGGACAGATTTTTGGAGGAGAAGTCGATCTATGGCTACCAATCTTGATCCTCCTTGATCTTAGATTGCAAATGCCTTAGCAGACCAGGTGCTCAGGAGCAGCAGCAGCAGAAGGCCATTGCTTTCACATCCTGCATGTGAGCTCCCAAAGGCACTTGGTGGGCCACTGCGAGTAGCAGAGTGCTGGACTAGATGGACTCTGGTCTGATCCAGCAGGCTAGTTCTTATTTTCTTATGTTCTTCTCATGGAAGGCCAAGGAGGAAAGGCCAGACTGCTCCCCTGATTCTCAGGTAGGGTTGGCAGCCTCCATGGGGTGCCTGGGGACCTCCGGCTAATTAAATTGATCGGCAGGTGACAGAGATCAGTTCACCAGGAGAAAGTGGCCACAGTCTTACTGTATGCATTTATTATACCCATTGAAGTCCCTCCCCTCTCCAAATCCCACCCTCTGCAGAATCCTCCTCCAAAATGTCCAGGTATTTTCCAATCTGAAAATGACAACCAAGCTCAAGGAGAGGTGGATGTCTCAGGAGAGGGAAGGTCAATGGTGAACTAGAACCTCTCTCCTCTGCTAACTAAGATTTAACTAAGACTGGACCAGGAAATGGAACGCCAGAGGGTGTAGGGTTGCAAGCTCTGGGTTAGGAAATACCTGGAGATTTTGAAGGCGGAGCCCAAGGAGGAGGATGTTTGGAGAGGGGAGAGACTTCTGTGCAGTATAATGCCCCAGAACTCACCTGTAGTGACTTTTTTTTCTCCAGGTGAACTGTTCTCTGTTGCCTGGAAATCAGTTATAATCCCAGGAGATCTCCAGTCACCACCTGGAGGTTGGCGACCCTAGGAGGATCCTGCCTCCCAGCGCTCCGAACTGCCACAAGAGAGTCTGACAACTTTGAGGTGCCCCTGACTTCTGTTTCACGTTGCTGAATGGGGCAATCTTTTTGAAACATTTTCTTAAGAAGTTAAAACTAGTTGATTTTGTTGTTCAACTACACTACATGTGGGTCATGTTTTAACTGTGAGGCATTCTTGCTGTTTTCGAGGTCATGTATTTGTAGATGCACATCCTGCTGTATTCAGGCAAAATTGCTGTTCTTACAATCTATTGCTACCTGCTCCCCACCCCCTGCCAGGGGTACAGTCTTCTTGTGTGAGCATTGATGGAGCCATGTGCAGTTGCAGCGAGAGCCATGTGCAGCTAGCGTGGCAAATTCCTGGAGAATTCGGGGGTGGGGGGAGAGAGAGAGAGAGCTGGGGGAGGACAGGGTTTAGGGAGGGGGCTCAGATTGGAACACTGTGTTTAAAAATGATTTATATCCCGTTTTTCTTCCTGATTGGAAAACCAAAGGTGCTAATCCCGTAGAGCAGTGATGGCGAACCTATGGCACGGGTGCCAGAGGTGGCACTCGGAGCCCTCTCTGTGGGCACGTGCACACAGAATTCATCATGTGGGGGGCGGAAAATCACCCCTCCCCCCACACACACACATATCTAGGCTGACCTGGGCCATTGAGCATGACGTGCGCGCACCGCAGTGAGCAGGGAGGACTCAGCTGGCAGGCCTGGTGCCTGTGCTCCGGGTGGCTGCTGCCTGGTGGGCGGGGGGGGGGGGGGGGAGCGCAGAGGAGGCAGAGGTGCTAGAGATGCATAGAGCAGAGCGTGTGGGACTTGCTGGAGGCTAGAGCAGGCTGGCCCCTGCTCGAGCGGGTGGGGCGGAGGAAGAGGGCGCCAACCGTTTTTTTTTTAAACTAAAACCTCAGCATTTAGATTAAATTGCTGTGTTGGCACTTTGCAATAAATAAGTGGGGTTTGGGTTGCAGTTTGGGCACTCCGTCTCAAAAAGCTTCGCCATCACTGCCGTAGAGCCCTCTTTCCAAAAACAATCATTTTCTACAGGAGCACTAATCTCTGCAGTCATCAGTTGTAATTCTGGGTGATCTTCAGGCCCAACATGGAGGCTTGCAACTTTGGCTCTGATGTAGTGAGCAGTGATGGAGCCAGGAATTCAAAGCTCTGATGTTCTACAGCTTTTGTGAACTAGGTTTTTTGAGGGGAAGACAAAGGGCTGGGATGAAAGGCTGGGCGAGTTTGGAGTGTTTAGTCTGGGAAGGAGGAGGAGGAGGTTGAGGGAGACACGGCTGCTGTTTAAGTATTTGAAGGGCTGTCACTTAAAGGAAGGCAGGGAGCTGTTTCTGTTGGCAGCAGAGAACAGAACTAATGATAATGGGTTTAAATTATGGGCAGAAGGGTTTCGACTGGATATTAGGAAAACGTTTTTACAGTAAGAGTTGTTCAGCAGTCTGGGGGGTTCCCTAGGGAGGTAGTGAGCGCCCTCTCACTGGCAATCTTTAAGCAGCAGCTGGACAAACACTTGTCTGGGATGCTGTAGGGCTGATCCTGCATTGAGCAGGGGGCTGGACTAGAGGACCTTTATGGCCCCTTCCAATTCTATGATTCTATGAGTTCACTTAAGTCAGTCTCTGGTGCATTGTCAGAGGGAAACACAGTACTAGGGAGTCCCTTGGTGTGTCCTTGCTTTAGCGGTGGTCCTTCATTTTTTTTTTTCAAATTGCCTGGAAGCAGTTAAGAGAGTGTGTGAGGACATTGCCTAGCA
Organism: Sphaerodactylus townsendi; assembly: GCF_021028975.2. Taxonomy (NCBI): domain Eukaryota; kingdom Metazoa; phylum Chordata; class Lepidosauria; order Squamata; family Sphaerodactylidae; genus Sphaerodactylus; species Sphaerodactylus townsendi. Next base: position 98,526,838 of record NC_059430.1, on the reverse strand, counting down.
ACAGCACTTTGCTGGTCCCTGGATCTCCTTCTCCTTGACTTCCCAGGGACAGCCGCTCATTCAGCAATAATGGGGAAAGGGAAGGCGTGTGCCCTAAGTGGGAAGAAAAGGGGAAGCGACACACAGCCTTTCACTTTCCCGCCTCCCAGTTTCTGTTGTTCACATCCCTTTCTGTCCTGTATTAAGAAGAAGAAGAGTTTGGATTTATAACCCCCCTTTCTCTCCTGTAAGGAGACTCAAAGAGGCTTTCAATCGCCTTTCCCTTCCCCACCCCCAACAAACACCACTGTGAGGTGGGTGGGGCTGAGAGAGCTCCAAAGAGCTCACTAGTCCAAGGTCACCCAGCTGGCATGTGTTGGAGTGCACAAGCTAATCTGGCTCCCCAGATAAGCCTCCACAGCTCAAGTGGCAGAGTGGGAATCAAACCCGGTCTCCAGATTAGAGTGCACCTGCTCTTAACCACTATGCCACTTCTGCTGTCTGATTTAGCTGGGTCCATGGCAAATTTGCCCACCCCTCATACAGGAGAACCAAACTATTTGACCAACCATGCCTGTTGATCTCCCCCCCCCCCCAATTTACCTTAGGAGATGAAGTGATAAACATTCCCGAAGCCCTCTCTTTACCTGTTTCTGTTACGTTTAGCCCCAGTGGATTCTCTATCTTCCTATGCAGAATCCCCTCCCCAGCATTCCATTGCAGCAGCCCAGACTGTGCCGCTTCTGTTGTAATGAGCAAAATCTCTGCAAATGTCTCCCCTCTTTGCTTGTCTGGGATACTTACCTGCAAGAGCTGAGGTGTGCTTTCTGCAAAAATAAGAGGTTCATCTTTGATGTATCTTCTGGTTTCAGGTCATAGTGAATGTGAAGTAGATGAAACCATTGTTGTTTCTAATAGATTGCTGAGATGTTTTCCAAATGGAGACAGGTTTGGGTGGCTCGTCCATTGTGGCAGCACAGCAGCCATGCAGGGAGGTGGGGGGCGGGGTTTGGTGGGGGCGGGGTTTGGTGGGGGGCACCCTTAGTTCCCACCTGGGCCACCCGTCACCACCAAGCCCCGCCCCCCCGCCCTCCATGCAGGCTGGGCTTTTGCCCTCCCCAGGCCTTGGGGATGGCAGGAGCCGGCCTCCAGAGAGGTGAGGGGGCTCAATCCTAGCCCCCCCACCTACGAGCGCAGGGGGCACCCAGAGGTGGCATTGCCCCCAGGCACAATTTCCCCTCAATATGCTTCTGGGACTTCCACATGGCAAAACTTTCCTCCATTTCCCCTTCATCAATCTCCTGTCAGCAGCTCCTTTCCCATGTCATCAGAGTCCTTTTGAGGGGCTTTTTAATTGGCACACGAGTATTTTATGCTGGAATAATAGTTATAGGGATCTGTTTACAAGATGCTGTGAACCCCCAGCTTTCATTTAAAATGAAAAGGGAGGTCTCTGGCCTCTTTCTTTGTGGACGTATAAGAGGAGCAACCTGTGAGTAAGTACAGATTTGTAGGTGCGTACTGACTGATGAAATCTCAGGTGGTTATGCTTTATGTTCACCCTTCCTTTCTTTTATGGGGTCTTTCATTAAAGCTTGACAACCTGTTGCTGTATGTAGAACACTTGTCTGTAACTGCAAAATAAGTGGTTCCCATTCACAAATCACAGAAATTGGTTGAATCTACAGATAGCCCTTCTGCAAGGACTGGGATATGTGTGTGTGTGTATTTATGCATATATACACATACAATAACAATACAGTAACATATGTAGTGAGATACTTCCTTGGAGAAGAAACTTAACCCGCCTTATACAAAGGCAAGGGGCAAAGAGACTTGTTTTCCCAGTGGTCTTTGCACATATTTTTCAGGTGAGTTTGATTAACCAGGGCCAATTCACACCCTGTAATATCCTTGCATTCCCTGCAGCAAGAACTTTCGATCAGACATTCCCTTGGAGTTGTGTGATTCAATTCCGGCATGACTCAGACTGGCACCATAGCATGTGGAAAAAAGAGGCTTTAGCTGTTCCACTCCCTCTCCCCGCCCCCCTGCCACCATTTTCAAGACTAGAAAAGGCCTTGGGGAGCTGCTACTTGCCTGCTGGGAGAACTTGAATGTTAGGGTTGCCAGGTCCCCTCTGGCCACTGGAGGATATGTTGGGATAGGGTTGCTAGATTGGTAAACATCTGGAGATTTCAGGATGGACCCTGGGGAGGATAGGGATTGCAGTGGACTGTAAAGCAATAGAATCTACCCTTCAAAACATCCATTTTCTCCAAGGGACTGATCTATTTAGTCTGGGGATTAGTAATTCCTGGGGATCCCCAGGTCCCACCTGGAGGCTGGCATCCCTAGTACATATACTGATAATAACACATATATGTTTACCTTGGTGTTCCAGAAGTAAACATCATACTATATCAGGGGTCAGCAACCTTTACCATCCAAAGAGCCATTTGGACCGGTTTTCCACGGTCCTGAAGATCTACCGAGCCGGAGAGGTAGCTCCACATGGAGCCACCTCCAGTTTGGCCCCTCCACTCACTTTTCCTGGAGGGGCACGCCCATGATATCCTCCGACCTCCAGGCCACGTGGAGCTGCAGTATAAGGCTGAAAGAGCCGCATGCGGCTCCGGAGCTGCAGGTTGCAGACCCCTGTAGTATATAATTGAGCAACATGTCTTCAATAATGAACTGGCAAAAGTGAAGGACTCTGGGAAATGTAGTCCAGAGGGTGACATTTCCCATATACATAGGGTCTGACTACTACTCCCAGACTCCTCCTCACTCAGCTGGTAACACTTCTTAAAGCTCTGGAGTCCTTGCTGTCCTATTCCTTGCCTTAGCCAGCTCTCCAGTAGGGGTCCTTGCATGGCTGTCCTATTCCTTGCCCGAACTAACTCTTGAATAAGTTAGGCCAGGACTAGCAGCCAGGACTGAACAGGCCACCCCATCCCTAGCTGTTTTGGCTGCAGAAAACCTTGCTGCACCCAGAAAGGCTCCAGCTGAGGCAGTAAGAGTGGTGCTGTGGGGGGAGAGCAATGCCCTAGACTTGTAATTCCATGAGCTTTCCAGGGTAGGGTTGTGTATTAAAAAAATCAGTAAAATTCAGATTTGGGAATATTGGAGCAAACTTTTTTGGGATCCCTGAATATGCCCGAATTTCCATACTGCTGTGGGCTTTTTTTTTCCTCCATCCAGGAATTTCTTCCAGGAATCAAACAAATTCAGCTGCATCATAGCCTATGGGGAATTTTTCCATTGAGGGGAGCTAGGGGACTATTTTGTAAACTTGAGGCACCAAATTTGCAGCATAGCTGCAGGTGCCTGATATTGTTAGACTATGTGGAAGGTAAGAAGAGGGCTGGTCTTAGTACTTGGATGGGAGATGGCCAAGAAAGGCCAGGGTTACTATACAGAGGCAGGCAATAACCAGTTCTGTTCCTCTCTTCCCTTGAAAACCCTTGAGGGTTTGCATGAGTTGGCTATGACTAGATGGCTCTTTTTACACACTTACGGTACTTACTAGTAAACACTTTGGTCTCTTGTTTGAGAATTCATCCACCATTTCCTGGACTGTCTTTGTTCTAAAATGTTCCGTTTGGGTCTTGGTGCCTACCTAGGACTGTCCCCATCCTGGAACAAAGATGTTCCAGGATGAATTCTCAGATCTCCTTTTATCTCTATGTTGAAAAACATATACACTGTACCTTATCCCAGGATCAAGCAAGATAAGTTGTTAGGAAATCCCTGATTGAATCCCTAATTGAATATGTATGTTGTTTAATAGTCGCGGACCAATAGAATCTCACAAGAGAGTTCTTTACTGGGCTAGATATTAAAAGGGGACGGGATTTCAGGGACAGCTCCAAGTCTGGCGTTATACAAATGGAGTATTGGTGCATGCTTAATTCCGGTTAACTGTGCAAAATAGATTTCAGGTTATACCACAGGTTACTGGAGCAGTGAAGTGTGTTAGAATCATAAAAAAGAGGTGTTAATTTAATAGAAGGTCTTCAAAGACCCGTGAAACTGGGGCTAGAAGTTGCATTGGTAGGTGAACCAGCTAAAGCTTCTTTTAATGGATTACTGGCTCTGTGAATTAAGAAGGACTTTCCCTTTTAACAATGGGAATCATTAGTTTTGAGACTTTGGAAGAAGGCTATCAAGTTCACAACTGAAGACATTTCTTAACTCATATTTATTAATCAAATGCAGATGATTGATTCAGTCAATTCCCCCCCCCCCCCTTATATTTCCCCTTGTATGTAAAAGGTAAATTGCCCGTGTACTCAGGGGCGTACCGGGGTGCACACAGACCTGGGCACCGGCACCAGCTCCGGGCGGTAAAGTGTGACGCCTGTGTTGGGGGCAGGGTGTGTGTGTGTGTGTGTGTGTGTGTGTGTGGAAAATTCAGATTTTGTACCCGGGCCCCGTTTTTCCTAGATATGCCTTTGTGTGTACTTGCTGCAGTTTGGATGTGGGGTGGGGAATGGAGAAGGAAGTATAAGTCTACAACTCCTACTGTTTTACACTACAAAGAAACTGGCCTATCTGCACTGTTAGTGTTTTGAAGGAAAATGAAGATTTGAAAGGATATATTTTTAAGACTACTACTAACCCTTAAATGGAACTGGTTTTGAGTAGCAAAGCTTATCAGAGGTTGAGGATTAAATTCCCATCCCCTTTCCTGTGCAGCCATGAACCAAATTGCTCCTTAGTGTGCAGTTTACTGATTGTGATTCATGGTCTCTGTCATGCTGGTTTTTGTCCCTCACTCCTTATGACTGTGGTACTCGCAGAAAGCCTTGTTCGTAATTACCTCCAACCAAAAGAGCCACATTTGCTTCCATCCCTGGCATGAGGCTTGAACCTCCGGATTTTGCAGCTTATCTGTTCCACTGGCAGTGGCTTTTTCAAAGTAAGAACTAGCTGCCAACCTCAAGCTCCGTGGGCAAGGAAGGGTCTTGCCCACTTTCTTGAAACATGGCGTGTGTGCCACAGTGGAGAACAGTGCTCAGAAGGTTGTGGTGGGTTTTCTGGCCTGTGTGGCCGTGGTCTGGTGGATCTTGTTCCTAACGTTTCGCCTGTATCTGTGACTGGCATCTTCAGAGGTGTTTCACAGAGGGAAGTCTGTTACACACTGTGTCCAGTGAGAAGGGAATGTGTAACAGACTTCCCTCTGTGATACACCTCTGAAGATGCCGGCCACAGATGCCGGCGAAACGTTAGGAACAAGATCCACCAGACCATGGCCACCAGCCCAGAAAACCCTCCACAACCGGTTGAATCCGGCCGTGAAAGCCTTCGACAGTACAGTGCTCAGAAGAGTCGTAAGCAGCATGTCAAAGAGCCACGTGCGACTCCTGAGCCGGTGAGTATCTCTGCCTTACGATTATTAGAACAAAATTATCATGGGCTCTGTTGGCTGTCCAAAGGCTTAACTGTTCACTAGGGGGTTGCAAGGATAAAAATGGTCTGGGAACATGCTTGAATCCTGAGGATAACATGGGAATAAAGATTCTGACCCAAATGTGGAGCATCTGCTTTGGCACACAGAAGGTCCCGGGTTCAAGCCCTGGAATCTCCAGTTTTACAGGATCAGGATCAGATAGTAGGTCTTCTGAAAGATCTTGGCCTGAGACTCCGGAAAGCCACTGCCAGTCAGGAGACAAGACTGGCCTTGATATATGTGTCTGGCTAGGTATCAGGCAGCAGAAGACTGTAGTAATAATACTGAACATCTACAGTCCCTTTCACAGCCTTTCACATCAGTCACAAGGCTCCGTTCAGACATTGCTCCAAATAATTTGTTATGGCAGCTTCGTTATTCATCAAATTAGAAGCTGTGGGGGAATTCACATTTATTTAGGCAAATTGTAGGGTCCCAACTCCTGGCGGGGAAATTGCTGGAGGGTTGGGGGGTGGAGCCCATGAATGACAGGGTTTGGGGAGGGGAGGGGGCTCAGCAGGATATAATGCCATAGAGTACTCACTCCAGAGGTGCTGTTTCTCAAGGGAAGTGATCTCAGTAGTCTGGAGATCAGCTGGAGTTCTGGGGGGACTCTAGGCCCTGTCTTGAAGTTGGCAATTCTTGACACTTGTCTGGTCAACAACAATTACAGTGGAAGGGATGTTTATGTTGTGAAATAGGATGCTGAACTGGTTGAAGAAGAAAAGTTTGGATTTATATCCCACTTTTCTCTCCTGTAGGGAGACCCAATGTGTCTTATAAGCTCCTTTCCTTTCTTTTCCCCATAACAGACACCTTGGGAGGTAGGTGGGGCTAAGAAAGTTTTAAAGAACGGTGACTAACCCAAGGTCACCCAGTAGGAATGTAGGAGTGTGGAAACATATCTGGTTTACCAGAAAAGCCTCTGCCACTAAGGTGGAGGAGTGGGGAATCAAATCCGGTTCTCCAGATTAGAATCCACCTGCTCTTAACCACTACACCATGCTGGCTCCCATTAATGGGCCATTAATGTGGCCCAGAAAGCTGTTTTTACTGTCTTACACAGACTGGAACTCTTCATCCTTCCCCGCCCCAGCTTCTGTTTGGCTAGTCAGTATAAATAACTAAAATGAATGTACTGCTGTGCCGTGATAGCGCGCCACTGCTCTGCTGGGGATGAAAGCACATATTGGAATGTGTGACTCCCCCCATGTTAAAAGCCTTGGTTTAAGAAAGAGCATCCCTGTTTGAACTGATCTAATGAGAGCAGCAAGTGCAACCCAAAGAAACCTGCTGTGTGTTGCTTTGTTCCCTCTGAACTCTCTCTGTCCTTGCCTGGTGTGAACCGCTCCATACCAGGCCCCGTTGTTTTGTGAGATTTGCTCTGGTGTTTGGAGGGAGGGAGGCAGGCTTGCTGGAAGAACTGCTGTCAATCTGTGCATGATTTCACAAAGGCTCTGGTTGACGTAATGTGGGGATCTGAGAACTTGCTGGGTCTGAAATGTTGCAGCACTGAAATAAACTAGGAAAGAGGGGTGTATGGTTCTTTTAGGGCATGTGCTGCTTTTGTGGCATATGTCTGTGTTTTAACAAAGACGAGCAATATGTGGCTGTCCCTGCAGTATTGTTTATTTATGCTCTGCTTTTTTAAAAAATGTCCTTTTTTGTGCGTGGAATCAAAATGCAATTATGGAGATCAATGATTTCTGCTTGTGTTGAGCATGGTACTGTATGAGATTGGGGTATACACACACACACACACACACACACACACACACACAAATGTGTGTAATTCCTGCTGCTTCAGTGTACAAAGTCAACGACTTTTAATGTGAAACTGGGAACATCCCATTGATTAAAAGAATCTCATTAATGTACTTTAACTGCCTTTTTTTGCCACTACTGTGGGTGTACTAGTCAATTGAATAGAGTTTCTCTACTGCTGTTCAGCTAACTGTTCAGGTAACAGATAACTGAAGTGTTATCTACTCCCCAGCATGTGGAGGGATGAAGACTGAAACGTGATGTGATGCCTAAAGCTGGCAACAGAATTGCAACCAGTTACCTGCAATGTTGTTCTTCCTGCCCCTGTCTTGCTGACTGGGGGTCGGGGTAGCAAATCAGTAGGAATTTCCTTGCCCTCAATTTCATGGACACAGCCTCTGTGCATACCAGACAGAAGTCACCACGATATTCACCCTGTTTGGAAGAAGATGATTTCTGCCTGTCAGGTGTTAGTGAAAAGCCCAAAGTGTCTGCGCATTAATTGACTGGAAACCCCGAGAGGAAAAGCTGAGCTCTCCTTTCATAATGCGCTTTTGATGGATGTCATCTTTTCCCAAAAGGATGCATTCTTGCATGCGTTTATGGACGCTTATAGAAAATAAGTGGCTGTTTCCTGTGCACTGCAGAAGAAACCGACCCAGTTCCAGCTTTGGCAGTGTGCAGCGGTACCTAGTGCGAAGGAATTGGCATCTAAATGGTTTGGGATTACACTCTGTGAAACTTCTGAAAATGTATTGAAACCTGTGTGTTTTTAGGGGGGAAAAGATCTTACAACCAGATAACCAGGTTTCTAGATTTTGAATGATGTCAAAGCTCATTTAAAAATGTACACAAATGGTTAATTTATTTTGGTCACCATGCTGTCCAGCAATTCATGTGCCATCAGAGCTGCTCAGTTCTTGCAGGATTTGGCACAGGCATTGCCCAGAAGAATGCTACAGGCTAAGATGGGGCAAGGTTGACCAATTCCGACCTGTTTTTGACAAGAACTGAAGTTGACCTGAAAAATATATCCTTCTACATCAGGGGTAGGGAACCTGCGGCTCTCCAGATGTTCAGGAACTACAATTCCCATCAGTAGGGGCTGATGGGAATTGTAGTTCCTGAACATCTGGAGAGCCGCAGGTTCCCTACCCCTGTTCTACATCAACCTGAGTTCCTGTGATAGATGTTCAAGAGTCCCTTGAACCAGATGAATTAGTATGGAAAAGATTTCCTGGCTAGATGGGAAGAATCAATGCTCATTCCAAAGCCTCCAGCAAGTTTACACTCTGGAAATCTTGTTGGCCCTTAAGGTGCTACTAAACTCGAATTTTGCCAGCATGGTTTAGTGATTGGGGCGGTAGACTCTAATCTGGAAAAGTGGGTTTGATTCTCCACTCCTCTACATGAGCGACGGACTTTTATCTGGAGAGTTGAAATTGTTTCCCCACTCCTAGACATGATGCTTGCTGGATGCCCTTGGGCTAGTCACAGTTCTTTGGAACTCTCTCAGCCCCACCTACCTTACAAGCAGTGTTGGGTTTCAAATAATTTAACAACCAGTTCTAGTGCTGAAATTCAAATAATTTAACAACTGGTTGTTTACAAGCACCATTTTAACAACTGGTTCTGCCGAAGTGGTGCGAACTTGCTGAATCCCACCACTGCTTACAAGGTGTGGGGAGAGGAAGGGAAAGGAGTTTGTAAGCCTCTTTGAGTCTCCTTTCAGGAGAGAAAGGGGTGGATATAAATCCAAACGTCTTCTTGCTTTTTTTAAAACTGCAGACCAACACCACTTTCCAATTGAAAATAAAAACAACCAGTTCATGAACCATCTACAAAGGTAACTGTGATGATGACCACCTATGAGCTCCTTGGTGTTATTTCCTTCTTTGACAAAGTATCTTTTCTCCAAAACTGGATTTCCTCTACCTCATGGTGCGGGAAGTGCTTTAGAGGAATTCCGGAGATTGCACATTTTTGTCACCAGGGAACTCCCTTTCAGGTTGAAATGGCTGTCTTTGCTGTAGGGAGATGCTTGGCTTGTGACCTCCCTGCTTGTGATTGGCCAGGTATCCCATGGCAGCCATTTTGTGGTGGCGCCCTCTCCTCATTCTCAAAAATCCAAAACTGTTCACTGGGTGACATCATGGGGGACCCTTGCTCTACATTCTGTATAACAGGGCCCTTTTTTCCTGAGAAGAAACCATTTCCAAAACTGGGAGACTTGTCGGAAAGCAGTGGATAGTGCTGCTAAGGCAGATCTATTTACACTGGCTTTTGCAGAGCTGCAGTCACTGCAGCCGATAGACATCTGGTAGCTAGGCTCAACGAGGGCTGTTTGTGTAAAAGTCAAGTACCATTTTGCAGGATGGTGACAATAAAGTGGCGTTACTTAGAGGAATCCAGGGAGATTTTTCCAAAGTTGCCCCTTAAATGGTAAAGGCCGCTAAAAAGGAGCCGACGTTCAATAAAGCTGAAATGAATTTGCGGCCTAACATTTGAATTCCCTCGTGCCAAAGCCAAATGTCATGGACTTCTGGGGTTGTTCGGAAAGATTGCATTTGAGAAGCTTAGTTTATTTTGTTCCAGCTCGGCATGCCCAGACTCCTTTCCTCAGGTGGACTGTTAAAGAGAGGGGCTGACATGAGGCTTCCCATCCTCGATCTAACCCAGGTTGCTTTCGCAAGAGCTGCGTAGTCTGGGATCATCACCATTGTTTCACCCAGCTTAAGTGGAAAATGTAGACTACAGTACTTCCAATCTTTTATTCCAGTGTTTTCCCTGTTGCCTTCCTTTCTCTTTTTCAGACTTGATTTATGATGATTCCCGCCCCCCCCCGTCCCCCCTTCCAATCTAAAAGGTGATTGCCTGTCTGGTGTGGACAGTATTGGGGTTTCTTAGGACCACTGCCTGTGATTACATTCTGTGTCTTCCTTCCTTGCTGTTTCTGCTTTTCATCTTCACCCCTTATTACTTGCTCACATCCCCCAATTAACGCCTTATTATCATTTTTTAAAAATTCCTGAGTGGGTGCCACTTTCTGTCTTCTGCAAAGGGCCCATTGAGCCAAAGGCAAAAAATTCTACAGCTGTTTGCAACACTAAAACAGGCAGAAACTTTCAAGGGAGTGATGCCTTTTGGTTGTTTTGGACCTTTGAAGCTGGACAACTGGTAATCCAGCTCTGTGCAGTCTCTCCTGATTGGTTGTGGCTTTCAGGGTTCTCATGGGGAGAGAGTTCTTTCCCACCCCCACCTCCTGCGCTCCTCCATCTCATGAATCAGGATGGGCTGAGAGAAAAGGCGCTGCTGTTATCGTGTCACAGTTAACATAGCGTGAACCAATTTGGGAAGGACCTTTTCAGCAAATGAACTGAAATAGACACAGCATGCATATATCACTGGATAGTTTAGAAATGTTACTGTTTAAGAATGCAAAACTTTAATCAATAAGAGTTTGTTTGGTGGCAGAGGAAAGTGCTGTCAGATTGCAGCTGATTTACTGTGACCCACTAGAAATTTTCAAGGTGACGAGTGAACAGAGGGGTTTTTCCATTACCAATCTCTGTGCAGCAGCCCTGGATTTCATTGGTGGTAGGTATCCAGTCCGAGTACTAACCCGTGCTGACTCTCCTTCATGCAATCTCTCAAGATCAAGCTAGTCTGGGCAAGAATTCATTGGCTGTATTATATATATATGTTGCTGTGAACATTTAAAGATTTTTGCAAGGCTCGGGAAATTGTCAATTGCAGTTGGCAATTATGTGTTGCAGGATTGTCTGTGCTTGCAGATTGTGTGTTTTCCAATGCCGGCCTTACGGTTAATCATCTGCTGACCAAATTGATACAGGAGCATGATAATGTGTTAATTTACTTTAACCAAAATCAGTAGCAGAGCCGATAATGCATACGGGGGCTAGATGGATTGTGAGCTTGTTAATGTTGAAACAATCACAATTTGGGGTTATTTAAACAAAATTGATATCCCTGCTACTGTTGTGCTACAGCTGTCGTTCCCAATCGGGTTTTCCTTTAAAGAGAAACTGGTGCAGGAGGTGAAAGAACACAACATCCAGTGTGATGCAGCTACAGAAACAGGCGGTTTGTTTGGCTTAGGGAATGAGAGATTTCAGGATAATATCAACCCTGGTGCATTTTTAAAATCTTTGATTTGTGCTTTCCAAGTTTTATATTTTTTTAATATTCTCCTTACATTTTTTCATAAAAAAACAGTATTAAAGATAATTGGCTAATGGAAAGCCCCAATCTTCAAAGACTGTAATCACAGCTGAAGTTCACCATAGGGCTGCATGCTAGGAAAAAAGAGTAGATTCCTCCTCCACCTCCCTTAAATAAGCTCAGAGCACCTTAATTATCCTGTGACGGAAACCACAGGGGAGAAATGATGGATCAGCCTGAACGTGTTAAGGAAATGACTGGTACGTAGAACTTGTTTTTAAATGAGGAATATAAAATGACAGTCATCAGCAATGTTCTTCCAACTGGCCTGTTCAAGAAAATGACTTTGCTTAGCTTTGAAAATGAAGGATGGCATAGAGGGGACCTTCTAGCAGCCAGAGAGACAAAGCAACTGTCAGGAAGATTATGTGGACACAGGTTTAAATGAGAGTAGTGGCTGTTACAAACCAGTCCAGGTCTGGCAGGCAAGTGAGGACTTTTGTCAAATTATAAATGATGTGAAGCAAGACTGAGAAACATTTTTTTCCTCCCTGCCGAGCTCTGTTGGTGCTAGAACTTGGGGTTACCCAAGAAGATATGCAGCAAGTGTTGGGCACATAAAGATCTCAGCCTTGCAAATTGGCTTGCAGTAGTTGCTGCTGGCTCGTGAATGCTTTTATTAACTTTCTTGCCCGCATGTTCTTATGTTAACCGTATATTTATGAATTTAGATACTCTGCTTTCCTTCCAGTGGGGGACCTCAAGGTGCTTGCTTTGTTCTCCTCTCCTCCATTTTATCTTTATAACAACAACCCAGTGAGGTAGGTTAAGCTGAGAGTAAATGACTAGCCAAAGGTCACCCAGCTGGCTTCCATGAGAAATATTCAAATTTAGATCTGTCAAATCCTAGTCCAGCACCCTGACCACTATATCAAGGGAAATATCACTATATCACTATATCAAGGGAACAAAATATAGGGAAAGGAGCTTGTAAGCCACCTTGAGTCTCCTTAAAGTTGGGCAAGGTGGGGTATAAATCCAAACTCTTCTTCCTCTTCCTCTTCTTTCCCCCTTCTATTGTATTAAATTGGGAGGGGTAGTGGCAGCAAGTTTTTCCTCTGTTGATTAAATCTTTTAGCGCCATCTGTATTTGTTTATTAGATTCTCTTTTTATATTATTTTATATGGTATTTTAAGAAATTGTATTGCATAGTTAGGTTGTGAACTGCTCTGAGTCCACTTCAGTAATAGTAAGTGATAAGTGGACACGCTTGAACATATGAGGCTGCCGTACACTGAATCAGACCATCAATCCATCCAGTGTTCTCTACTCAGAAAGGCAGTGGTTCTCCAGGGTCTTGGGTCAAGATCATTCATATCACTTCCTACCTAGACTGAAGACTGAACCTGGGACCTTGAGTATGCTCTACTACTGAGCCTCGTGAGAACGTCTATTAAATTGTGCAAAGTATTATCACCAGGGCCCTGACTTGGATGGCCCAGACTGGCCTGATCTTGTCAGATCTCAGAAAATAAGCAGAAATAGCCCTGGTTGGTACTTGGATGAGAGACCCCCAAGGAATATCAGGGCTGCTATGGAGAGGAAGGAAATGGCAAACCACCTCTATTAGTCTCTTGTCTTGAAAACCCTGCTGGATTGCCATGACATAGTTTTCACTTCAGGTACTTTACACATACATTATCACAAGGTCCTGTGAACTCTGCTAATATAAGCCTAATTTACCTACTGAGCAGAATGTGGGGTCAGAATCCTGAAGCATACTGTACAAAACGCAGATGAGAAAAGCTGTATTTTTGAATGCTCTCCCACACTAAAAAATGACAAACCTCTGTGTTGTTCAAACAGAACTCAAACTCCCTGGAGGAGAGATTCTAGTCCAGCATACTCTTGGTTATGTTAGATTCCTGCTTGCAAGGAGTTTTTCACATAGGGGAGCTTTGAAAAACATGTCCCCTATACACCTTTCCATTTGTTTGGTGATAGCTATAGTATATTTGTCAAATCTATGTGGAGTGTGCTCCTGAGTAATAGGTAAACAAGAACTCCCTTGTTGAATCTTTGGGTTTCCAGAAATCTCTCCCAACAGCATTTAGCCTGGTGCCTCCAGGAAACTTCCAGAAATATTTAAAGTATTTTTGAAAGAGCAATATGGTTTCATCACAACCACTAAGAGTATCACCAAAGTGCATTGTCAACTGGGCAAGGATTGTGGTGGTAGAGCTTCTGCTTGGCCGGTTCAGAGGTGTAGCAAGGGGGAAAAGCTGGTGCATCCTCCACCCCCGCCCCGGACTGCCCCCACCATGCCACACCCCTGGAATGCCCTCAGAACACCCTTGCCACACCCCCACAGGGGTGTGTGCCCGGTGCGTCCCCCCCCGTCCCCTTGGAGCTACGCCTCTTAGGTTCAGTTCTTGGTATCGCCACTTAAAAGGATCAGGTAGTTGGCAATATGGAACACCTTGACCTGAGAGTTTTTGTTATACAATATTGATCTTGATGGACCATGGGTCAGAGTCAGTGTAAGGTTTCTCTTATGAGAAGGAGTCACAGCTCAATGGTAGAGCATCCACCTCTGAGCTTCCGCCCTTCCCCAGTCCATGTGAAAACTTCGCAGAACCCCATTTACAGGTATGATCTTTTTCTGTGGGAGAGTGAATTGGGCCTCTGAAAAGCAGCCTCTCCTCTAGGTCACCTGATGTGTGTGTTAAGATCAAGGTTTCACAACTGTTGTAATACCATGTAGAAAGGACTGCAGGATCATTAAGGGTGTGAATGGACCTGAGGGTCTTTTATGGCGTCCTACCAAAATTACGATAGGCCGCCAAAGGTTTGTGTTCAACTTGTTGAGTCACCCACTTGTGTAGGCTTGGGATCTGAGGTTTTTAGTTTTGAACACTCCCAGTTTGAGGTGCTTTGGGGTTGTGATCAGTGTACATTCTACTTCCTTGAGTCTCCCATGTGGTTGCATGAGGGGGGGGGGAACTCTCCACTTGAGTCTCCACTGGGCATATATTCAGAAACTCGGAAGATATGAAAGTTAGAGTGAATTTAATGAGAATGCTCTGCACTTTGGGGAAGCGACGGATGATCAGTGAGAAACTGTGAATAAAATACCAAAGGAGGGTGTGCTGGCATGCTGGAAAGAGGGCAAGAAAAAAAATGGGCAGAAATTAGTTGATGCTGAGGTAGATAATGCGTTGCTGCGTCAGTCCCCTGGTGGTGTTATGCTGACAATGTCTCTGCAGCAGGACAGAGTTGTGATGCTAAGGGACTCATCAGAGGTGATTAAAGAGACGGTTTTGAGAGGGAGAGTTTTGAAAAGGTGAAACTATATCCGTAGAGAAGAATCTGTGGATGAAACATGGAGAGTTCTGTGATATTTGCTGCTTGTGTGAAGTAAGGGGAGTATCCTTGGCTCAATTCATCCATCCACCAGAGGGCAGTAATTCCTTCAACATGGCGTTGATTTAGTGTTAACAAGTTACAGTCTGTCACCCGACTTTGGATTTTCTTGCTGCTTTCCATCCCACCAATTCCCAGATCAGCATTGCACCTTCACTGGACACAACTGTGTTATTGGGTTGATCTATGTGATTGTTATATCTAGAGCACAAAACCACAATTGTGAGGCAAAGGATTTGACCCTGTTATATGTATTTCTACTTAAATTAAGCTACTCATTCGACCCAATAGCCTTGAGCTGTATCACACTGACAGAAAGTTAAAAATAATCCTCATAGTCCATCTCCAGACTCGGACTCATTTATTTATTGATATAACTTACTATAATTATTTGGGGGGAAAACCCTTTGCAACAGCCAAAGTGGCCAATGTGCTATAGTAGTTAAGAGTAGTGGACTCTAATCTGGAGAACAATGTTTGATTTCTCGCTCCTCCGCATCTGATGAACTTGATTTGTTTCCTTGCTTCTACACATGAAGCCTGCTAGTCACAGTTCTTTGGAGCTCTCAGCCCTACCTACCTCACAAGATGTCTGTTGTGGAGCGAAGAAGGGAAGGCGTCTGCAAGGGGCTTTGAGGCTCCTTATGTTTGAGGAAAGGGGGGTATAAATCCAAACTCGTTTTCTTCTTCCTGGTGTTCAGTGCCTGCTAGAAGTACTCTGTTTCTCTCCAGTAGATGTATTTTTCTTTTCTAGAAGAAGTGGCAAATTCTCTTAGAGTGAAACACTCATTCCAAAAGACAGTGCTCCAATGTATCAACTCACCTTAACTGACACACACAATATGTGTGAGAGTAAGGAAACTTCTTATTGTCACCTGTGAAGGTATCACGTTTAATCTGGCTAACATAAGTGCTCTTCTATATTGTGGTACAGTTAAATATTTTAAATATTCAGGGAGGACTGTTGAATATGGCAAACCTAAATAAAGAGGGGAGCGACAGGTGAATACACGAGGAGTACTGGGTGTCTAAAATAACTGGGGATTAGAGCTGGAGGCTTTCTGTTTTGCTACTCCGTTGAATGTTCAAGCCACTCCAGTGAGAAAGCTGAAATAGTTGTTTTAAGCTCCCAGGCTTCGGTTCAGCTCTGTCTACTTGGGAAGTCTGCAGGTTATACCCTCATGATAAATGCACCTGGATGAGGCCTCAGTTTTGGCCTGTGAAACAGCCATCGTTTGATGTTGATTATGAGCGCAATCCAAATGAGATGTGTGTGAAATGGGTTGTGGGAGCGGCTGATGCCTGCACTGGCATGTTTGCTCACCCCGCTGGTGTGAGGGGCACCTATGCTGGCAGAGAGTGAGCATGCCGGTGGGTGCCATATAGCTCCATGGGGCTCAAACTCAGAAGCACCCACCAGTCCAAAGCTATGCTGGCATTGGAGAGCACGCCAGCATAGTGGGGGGGGGGGGGCGTCAGGGGCTTTCCTGGTGGTGGAACCCACTGTTGTCTGCTTCCTCCAGGGGTTCAATCCAGGACCACTCCCCTCTCTGGCTATAGACTTAAGTCACTTGAAAATGTGGCATAAGTTCTTCAATCCAATGGGTTTTTCTCAGGTGACAGGGTTTTTTTTTGCAGGGTAGGGGGCACTTCCCTCACCACCTGAAACCCCTTTGGAGGCGGCGCAGAAGCGGAAGCATCCCTGGCCACTGCGCACTCTGGATTGGCCTGTTGCTTTCTAAGTACTTCCCAAGATTTATCATGTCTTTGTTTGTCTTCTGGGGTCTGCTGTGAGATCTGTTTCATTACTTCCTTCTGAGATGACTCTGCTGGAACTCACACCACCAGCATCCTTGTTCCCCTGTCTGCAAATTACATACCAGATCAAATTGCTTCCCTGCAGCTTCTTGGTGCAGTCTGTAGGAAACCTTGTATGTAATTTCAAACAAAAGTCCGGCTGTTCCATCCAACTGGACAGCCAAATAGGTTTGTAAAGGTTAAGTATCAGGTTAAACTGGTTAAGTGGCCTGTTAACCTCTACCCAGGTTGTACGGTTTTGGGTTTTCTAACTCTTCCGGAGGATTTTTCTCACTAAGATTTTTCTATTTGGGATTCAGTTGTATAAGTTAAGAGGGGTAGGTTTGGGTGGTAAAGTTGGAGGGGACATTGCCCCAGAATGCTCCAGTTTGATAGGTTCCCATTTTAAGGCATGCAGAAAAAAAAAGTATTGGAGCCATGAAAAAGAACTTTGGACAATCTCTAAAGAATTTTCTTTGCAGAAATGTGGGGTTCTTTTCCCTGCTTGTTTGTTTTCTCATTTGATATTGCCCTGTCTATGACACTATCTGGTATTCTTCTCCACCCATCACCACATCTTGAATCTTATCTGTTAGCCCAAGTTTGGTGAATGTAAGTCTTGGCTCCTGGGAAACATGAGCCCAAAATCAACCACTCCACTGACCAAAGCTGGAAACCTTCCTTAGGATGGAAGGTTTTTAGGATGGTGCTTTTCGCCTTCCTTAGGTACCATCAAGCCACTGACAACTTATGGTGACTCTGAAAGATTTTCAAGGCAAGAGATAAGCAGAGGTGATTTGCCATTGCCTGCCTTTGCGTAGCAACCATGGACTTCCTTCGTGATCTCCCATCCAAGTACTAACCAGGGCTGACCCTGCTTAGCTTTGAGATTTGATGAGCTCAGACCAGCCTAAGCCAGCTGCACCAGGGTTTCCTTAGGACATGGGTGTCAAACTCGCGGCCCTCCAGATGTTATGGACTACAGTTCCCACCATTCCCTGCCAGCATCATACTGGCAGGGGATGATGGGAACTGTGGTCCATAACATCTGGAGGGCCACGAGGTTGACACCTGTGCCTTAGGATAAGGTGTGGTATTTGCCTGTTGTTCAAAATACGACCTTCGTTTTTTGTTTTGAACAATCGCTGTCTGTTGCCCCCCTCCCTACAATATTTTGTCTTTTTTGTCCTATTTTGTCTTTCCTTAGAATTCCACAGTCAAAGTCTTAGGATGTTCTATGGAATATAAATTCTCTCTCTCCAGCCCCCTGAAATTTGGCTGGTCTTAAATCCTGTTTGGTTGCCCTGAAAAGTCTTTGATATTTCATGGTGCTGTACCACAAAGTCACCAGCAGCGCAATCCTAAACACAGCTACACTCTTAAGCCCATTGACTTCAGTGGACTTAAGAGTATAACACTGCAAATCGGATTTAGGTTTTAACCTTTAAAATCTACTTGTCTTCAGTGGGCCTTGAATCGGTAGCCTCAGTTAAGGATTCATTGGGGTGGATCCTGCCACTTCACCTGAGCAACATTTTTTTCATTTATTTATTAAAATATTTACACCCTACTTTTTTTGGCTCATATTTGAAGCCTTTCTCCAGTGATTTCCTCCACGTTAAGTGGCTCTTCTATGAACTATGATGCAACTTCTGGTGCTCCAAGGCTATTTACAAAGCCACAGAAAGCCCTTCTCAACAACGTGGTCACTTGCAGAACTTTATGGATCAATGACATGACTTGAGATACGGCAGCTTCACATGTTGCATTCATTTCTCACGTGGACCATTATTTTGTCTAATGAGTTCTTCTGTTATGTGTTAAGTGCAGTCATATCATTTCTGACTTATGGCAAGCCTATGAATGAATGTCCTGTTAACAGCCCAGCTTAAATTTTGCAACGGAGGCCCCTGGCTTCCTTTATAGAGCCAATCCATCTCATGTTGGGTTTTCCTCTTTCCCTGCTGCTTTCAGCTTTTCCTACCTTTACTATCTTTTCCAGTGACTCCTGTCTTCTCACAGTGTGGCCAAAGTATGACCGCTTCACACTGTGCCGCAAAGAGGAACACATGCCTCTGACAATGTCAGCCGTAGATGCAGGCAAAATGTTAGGAGCAAAACCTACCAGGCCATGACCACATAGCCCCAACAAACTCCAAACTGCCAGTATGACAGCTTCAGTTTAGTCATTTTAGCTTGTAGGGAGAATTCAGTCTTGATCTGATCTAGAATCCACTGGTTTGTCTTTTTGGCGGTCCATGGTTTCCATACAACTCTCCTCCAGCACTGCATTTCAACAGAACCAACTCTTTTCCTATCAGTTTCTTCATTGTCCACACCCATACATAGCAATGGGGAATATTATGGCACAAATTAACTTGTATTGAGCTCAGAATTGTTTGTCATCTCTTGCTCATGATGAGGTAGCAATCCTCTTGGCTCGCTCCGCTCTTGCAGTGCTCTGTACTACTGTCTGGAGCCTTTGGACTGGGAATTCTCGGGTCTCGTTCCCCATTTCCAGCTCCTTGTCCTGTGGCTATCTAAAGCTTGCCGGCACTGCTGCCCTTGCTTCATTTTTTTTGCCTGGACTTCGTGTCCTGTGGCGTAACAGACTGCAGTTTGTGTTTTCTGAATACTGATGATTTTTTGATGCCGCAGAGGCAAGGGGGCCACAGACTTGAGCAGCAACCTTCTAGAACACAAGACAGGAGTTTGCTAGGAGTCTTTTGGCAACTGGTCATCACCCCCCCCCCTCCAGTTCTTTTCCCCTTGAAACCTTTTGTCTTTAACCACTGGGCACTTGTGTTTTATTTATTTATTTGATTCCAAAGCCCGGCTGCGAGGGAATGGGCGGCTCAGCGATTTCCTGTGTGCATTTTGCCTAGCAACTGTGCCTAGCAACATCACGGCGTCACAGCCAAGAATCTAAGGGTAGGGGCTGAGGGCTGGCTGTCAAGGAGCTGGTTAGAATGGTAATTTGCAGTGAAAGATACTTGGGCCTCCTTCATGAGGTGTTCAGAGGCATGTTTCTCACGCCTTGATCTTCAGTCTTCCCTGCAGAAAGGTTTCTGGCTCTCCTTCAGCCCACAGGACGGGGCAGCCACAGTCCTCGTGAAAATACTTCTGTTGCTTATTAGTGAAATGTTTAGTGCTCTTGAGTGTGGCCACATTGTCACTTGGGAGAAAAGACTTTCATAAGGGATGGAAGTATTTCAAAATAGAAGTATATGTATATATGCTTTCAGTTGGGTCATGCATGGCTCTGGAATGTACGACAAAGAAATGGAGGGTGGGCCCTAAAAGAAAAGGATAGTAGAAGAAGGAGAAGAAAGAAGAAGAAAGAAAAAATAAGAGGTTGAATTTATAACCCACCTTTAAGGAGACTCAAGGTAGCTTACAAACTCCTTTTCCTCCCTCTCCCCACAACGGACACCTTGTGGGGTAGGTGGAGCTGGGAGAGTTCATAGAGAACTGTGACTAACCCAAGGTGACCCAACCGGTTCACTAGATAAGCCTCTGTCACTCAGGTGGAGTGACGAATCACTAAGTTCTCCAGATTAGAATCTACCTGCTCTGAACCACTACACCACATGGTGAGAGAACTCTCCTCCATAACCTACGGGCTACAATCAGATGGTATGCAAAACCTTGGTTTGGTTAACTCCTGATTAGCTTCGTCTAATCAGAAAGTCTCACCCATGATGGTTCTTTGTATCATATGTGGTGGACATGTACAGAGGCAAAATTGTTTTGGGATATGATTTTAAAGAAAATACAAAAGATTATGAAAATAACAATTGAGGGGAAAAAACCTGAGGCATTCTTGTTGGGGCTGATGGGCAGGATATCCCAGATCAACATACAAAACTTTTAATGTACATGACAACTGCAGCAAGGACTTTATATGCACACAACTGGAGGGACAATAAAATTCCCACAAAACAAGATTGGATCTTAAAAGTCACAGAATACGCAGAGATGGCAAACTGACGGCATTTATAAAAGACAAAAACATGGGCAATTTCCTGAAGGACTGGAAACCCTTTGCGGACTATCTACTGGAAACATATACAAATAGAGAAATAATGTCAGGATTTGAGATTTAAATGAAAACAGCATATTGGACTAAAGTAGTTCTATAAGAAGAACTAGAAGTGGAAACAAGGCAGATGTGAATCATAAGCACAGAACTAGATTGGCATTTGGATCCATAATGAGATAGCTGGGAGTCACCATATATATATGTAGGGGTGTGTGTGTGTTTTCTTTTTCTTTTATTATTATTACTATTGGGGGAGGGGACACCAGATTTGGGCTTTTCCTTTTTCTCTTTCTGTATATGTTTTCTATACGTGCAAAATAAATACAACTTAAGAAAAAAAGGAGGTCTTACTTATGAAGCTACCTTATTCTGGATCAGATCATTGGTCCATCAAGGTCAGTATTGTCTATCCAGACTGGCAGTGGTTCTCCAGGATCCTCAGGCAGAGGTCTTTCATATCACTTACTGCCTGGTACTTTTAAGTGGAGATGCCAGGGATCAAACATGGGACCTTCCTCATACAAAGCAGAGCAAAACCCTTCTACTGAGTTACATTCCCTTCCTGTCAGCCCCTTCCCCATTCTGACAACCTGAGATTTATTGACTGGTTCGAAGTCAAGATTTCAAGTTGGTATTTGTTGCTGTTTTGCTGTAATGTTATAATTTACAAACCAGTTTGTTTAGCAGAATCAGTTCTCACAGCTGTCTGAGCAGAGAGGTGGGGGGGGATTTCCTCCCTACTGAGAGGTGGGAGAGAGGCTAGAAACAAAGAAATTGTGTTTATGTATAATTTGTTACTTACAGCAGGCTGACTAACCAGTGTTTGTGCAAACCACAGTTTATTACAACAGCTGAATGCTGCCAAAGTGGGAGTTGGCATCCTACTTGTATAACTGTTGGTTTCTGCCATGTCTCACTATGGATGGCTCCAAGTTATTCATACAGTTGAGGGAGACACCTCTTGGATTTTGGCACCCCAGGCTGCCAAATTCACCTCTCTGCTGGTAGTTTCACTTACTCCAAATTAGTGTGATATAATGTAGTGGTTATAGTTTTGGGTTGAAACTAGGGAAATCGTAAAATCCTTTCTCTGCTACAAAGCAGAGGTTCAATTTGGACCAGTTATTATCTCTCAGACTAATTTACTTGTCAAATTGGTTGTGAGGATAAAATGAGGGAGCAGTAGATAATGGATGCCACCCCACCTTTGGAAAAAGATGACGTGAAAATAAAGCAGTAACAACATGTCTGGTTTGTTTGTTTGTTTATTATTGGGTTTTATATACCGCCATACCCCCAAAGGGCTTTGGGGAGTGTGCAACATAACTTCACAACAACATACAACTAAAACCCATTAAAATTAAATTTAAATACAGCGGTCAATACAATAAAATGGCATCCAGCGATAAAACCCTTAATTAAAACCCTCTCAAGGAGGGGGGAACGGTGGGTCCCATGGATGTTAAAGGGACCCCGAACATAAGGAGAATAAAAGGGGGCATTGCAGTCAACAGCTGGTCACTCCAAAGGCCCAATGGAACAACTCAGTCTTACAGGCCCTGTAGAATTCACCAAGATTCCGCAAGGCCCGGACAGCTGGGGGAAGAATGTTCCACCAGGGAGGGGCCAGGGCCATAAAGGCCCTGGCCTGAGTAGAGGCCAGCCACATCATTGAGGGGCTGGGAACCACCAGCAAATTGGCCTCTGCAGAGCACAGAGGCCGAGTAGGGACATATGGGGTAATGCGGTCCCGAAGGTTTACCTGTAGGGTTGCTAAGCTATGTCATTATGTAGGGGTGGTGTGCTAGCATTTTTACAAAACTCTATTGTTGTGCCTTATTGATTGCTGCCACTTCCTGTGCAACCCCAGAAGTGACATCACCAGCGATGACAAGTTATTTCCCTTTCATTACCTTTGCTGACTCATCAAGCAGTGACATGAGAAGAGGGCTGCTAGCAAAAGGTCTCCTTCTTTTCCAGGAGACCCGATGGCCTTCTTTGCAAGTGGTCAACATTTTGACCTTTTGTGAGGAGCTTTTGTTGAACAACGGAAGGAAAATGAGCAGCTCAAACTCATTTCTATGTTCTGGTCTGCAGGAATATTCAACATCTTCTGCTGGTGTGGGTGTCTTGTGGAGCTGAGGACACCCATAGTCAGAATATTAGTCTCAAATCATTAGATTAGATATTTAATTTATATACCACCCTCCCCCGGAGGGCTCAGGGCGGTGCACAGCATAGTAAAAAACAGTAACATAATAATACAATACAGTAGAGCTAAACAAGTAACAATACCAATTTCACTAGCCCCACAATAAACCAGCAAGTCAGTAACAATCAATAATACTATCTGGTTAAATCATGCATATGTTTCCCAGATAGATGAAAAATCATGGCTTTGGCAAACGCCTCCATTAGAGGAGGCCTCCCGCTTGCCACTCTGCAGGTTTCTACCCGCTCCTTACAGTGCCTGTCTTATGCGTAGCTGCGCTGCCTGAGATCTATATTATTTAATCTTGTTTCCCCTCCCCGACCAAGTGGGTGGCGGATTTGTTATTTGTGTGATTTTTGAAAGGAAAAAAGGGCAATGTAATGTAGTAGGTTTCCAGCAAGAGGATCAAGGAAGCCAGTTGTCTAGCTGTGTATTCCATCGGGGCTTCCTTCTGGCATAGCTTTGGGCTACATTTCTGTGTTCTCCCCTTGGGAGCGAGGCCAGCCCCTTCCCACATTCACCTGTGGCCTGGGGGCCAGCAAATCATCTCTGAGACTTGCTGTTGTGCCTCAATAAAGAAGAGTTGGATTTATATCCCCCTTTCTCTCCTATATGAGACTCAAAGGGGCTTACAAACTCCTTTCCCTTCCCCACTCGCAACACCCTGTGAGGCAGGTGGGGCTGAGAGAGCTCAGAAGAACTGTGACTAGCCCAAGGTCACCCAGCTGGCATGTGTTGGAGTGCACAGGCTAATCTGAATTCCCCAGGTAAGTCTCCACAGCTCAAGCAGCAGAGCAGGGAATCAAACCCGGTTCCTCCATATCTGAGTGCACCTGGTCTTAACCACTATGCCACTGCTGCTCCTATAGGAAGGAAAATGCCTGGTAGGAGCAACTCAGGGAAAGAAAGGCACTCTCCAGTTGTGCTAAGAGGTCCTGTGATTGTGGGCCCTTCTTAGAAAGTAAAGGGAAGAGGAAGAGGACACAACTGTGAAATGGAAGAAGGGGGCTTCTCTGAGTGACCAAAGGATTGCAAGAAGTGAGACAGCAGTTCCCCTCTTCCCAAGCAGCGGAAAGAATATCCTAAACCCAAACCTGCAGTCTTGACATGCCAGCAGAGGAAGGAATGTAGAAGATCCTATTAGTTGGCTAGCAGTAGCTGAGGAAGATCCAGCTGAGTTTCTCTTCTCTGCTCACAGGTAATTGAAGCCTAGGTGTGGTCTTAGCCTAGAACCAGCAGCAAGATCTGTTGAGAAACAGAGAGACTTCACAGTGAGAAACCTTTTTCACTACCATATCCTGTCTTTTTCTGTTTTCTGTTGAGAGCCCATGTGGTATTGTGGTTAGGAGCACATAGACTCTAATCTGGGGAACCGAGTTTGATTCCCCACTCTTCCACATGAATAACAGACTCTTATCTGATGAACCGGATTTGTTTCCCTACTCCTATTCACGAAGCTTTCT
Source organism: Sphaerodactylus townsendi (assembly GCF_021028975.2). Taxonomy (NCBI): domain Eukaryota; kingdom Metazoa; phylum Chordata; class Lepidosauria; order Squamata; family Sphaerodactylidae; genus Sphaerodactylus; species Sphaerodactylus townsendi. The sequence goes on along the minus strand of NC_059430.1, from coordinate 98,502,520 downwards.
GGGTGACCTTGGTCTAGTCACATGTCTCTCGGAACTCTCTCAGCCCCAACCTACCTGTTGTAGGGAGATAAAGGGAAGGAGTTTGTAAGCCGCTTTGAGACTCCTTATTCTTAAGAAAAGTGGGGTATAAATCCAAAATCTTATTCTTTTTCCCTCCCAATCTTTCACTTGTGCAAATTTTCAGTCATAACACTTACTTCTCAGTATTATTGTTCCAAGATATTAGCCATTCAAAGTTCTGACAATTATTAGCCAAGAACCAAAAAAAATAAAATTTCTAAGTCTCATAATTGATTAGCAAGAGCTTTTTTTGTTTTGTGTCAGGGCTTTCTGTCTTTGAAGAATGGCTTGTGGTAAGGTGGCACATGCTTGAATTAGCCAGTAATAATATGGCAAAGATCTCTCTTAGCACATTACACTATTCCCTCTGCCCTTCTTGCTGATGCAGCTGGGCATGGTAGTTGGTATTGGTGGTGTATAGGGCTGGGGTGAGTGGGTTGCCCTGGGAGAGGGGACTGTAATCCTGAGTGGGAGATAGGAGAGCAGTTTGCCAGCACCTTTCTTTCGAGAGGATCTGGCCCTTGTCATTGATGGATCACTACCTGGTTAAGTTTGGGCTTCAGATGTCACTCCCCCACTTCAGGGGAAGCAGACAAATTAAGATGATCCACCCCTGGAGAAGGATGGAATCCCAAGGATGCCTGAGAGCTCTGGGAGATTTTCCTGGCAACATGACCACCACTTCTGTCGAGGCCCTGGACTCCCTTTGGAATGGTGAGATCAGGAGGACCATTGACATGATCGCTCCTAAGTGCCTTCGCGCCACTGGCATATACTGGGAATCTGAAGGCAATAAAGCAGGAGGGGCGACGGCTTGAGCATCAGTGGTGGAAACAGTGTTGAGGATCTGACTGGACACTGGTGAGAGCCCATTATCAGGCCTACCAAGTGGTGGCAGCAGTGACAAAGAAGGTGTATTTCTTTGCCCTCATTGTGTCCCAAAGTAGCTGTCCAGCAGTGATTTAGTGTGGTTAAAGGCTGGCTGTTCTCCAGTTGGAGGACTGTGTCTGGTACCTGCTGTGATGATTTTGCCATCCACTTTCAGAATAAAGTTGCTCGGATCTGCATGGGACTGGACTACACCGCTGAATAGCATGCTTTGGAGGCATCTGGAACACTGTGTGAATTGGTTTTATTGGATCGATATCAGTTTTTGAGATTTGAGGATATGACAGGTTGCTTGCTGGGATGTTGCCCACTGCTTGTCCCCTAGACCCTTGACTATCCTGACTGATAAAAGCTAGCTGGCGAGGCACTGGCCCAGTGGGTTCAATAGGTGATAAACACCTCTTTGGTGGAGGGGATAGTGCCAGCACTTCTGAAAGAGGTGATAATCCACTCTGTTTTGAATGAGGGCCCTCTTTGGATCCTGTGGTGCTGGGCAATTATCAGTGGCCAACATATCATTTTTGGTCAAGGTCCTGGAGATGGCAGTGGTGGCTCAACTGCAGGCTTCCTTTGAAGAAATTGATGTTCTGGAATCATGTCAATTTGGTTTCAGGTGAGGATTCAGCAGACATGGTTACAGCATGGAAACGGCCTTGGTCACCTTGATGGATAACCTTTATCAGGAGAGAAATGGGAATACTACCCTGTTGATTCTCCTTGATCACTCACAGCTTTTGATACCATGCTTTACTGGACTGGCTCCAGGGATTGCGGTTGAAGAACATCAGATTACAGTGATTCTCCTCCTACCTTTGAGGTCAGTTTCAGAAGATAGTGTTGTGGGACTCATGTTCGCAACCTTCGGAGTTCCCCTGTGAGGTTCACCAGGGCTCAGCTATGTCCCCTGCGCTGTTTAACATCCACATGAAGCCACTGGGTGCGGTTATCAGGGGATTTGGAGTTAAGTATTACCAATCAGTGATGACACCCAGCTCTATCTCTCCATTTCATCAGAATCAGGAGAGGCACTCTGTGTGCTGAACTGCTGCCTGGAAGCAGTTATGGGCTGGATGAGGACCAACAACCTGAGGCTGAATCCAGACATGATGCAGGTTCTCTGTGTTTCTGGCTCCCACCTCATACTAGTCTGTAGGTTTAGGTTCATGGCAAAGATCTTCCAAAGGAGCAGCAGTGGCGTAGTGGTTAACAGCAGGTGTACTCTAATCTGGAGGAACTGGGCTTGATTTCTTGCTCTGCCGCCTGAGCTGTGGAGGCTTATCTGGGGAATTCAGATTAGCCTGTACACTCCAACACACACCAGCTGGGTGACCTTGGGCTAATCACAGTTCTTCTGAGCTCCCTCAGCCCCACCTACCTCACAGGGTGTTTGTTGTGAGGGGGGAAGGGCAAGGAGTTTGTAAGCCCCTTTGAATCTCCTATAGGAGAGAAAGGGGGGGGGATATAAGCCCAACTCTTCTTCTTCTCTTCACCTGGGCATTTGGTTAACCTTTCTAGACCCCCCCCACACACACACGCACACAACTGCTGGTCTAGGGGGTGGAGGTGGTAGTGGGGAGTTGGGGTTATTTTAAGGCCATTTTTACTGTAGATTTAATTGTTATATTTTATTGATGTTTTATTGTGGTTTTTAAAATTGTTTTTAATTCGCGTAAGCTGCCTTGAGACACTAGTTTGAAGCAGGGCGTTAATACTTATAAATAAATAAACACACAAACTCCCAGTATATTGCCTGGCTAGGCCTCAAAAACAACGTGGAGCTTATGAGCAGCCTAGTGGCTTGAAGTGTTTTGTGCTGGTTGGCTTATCAGCAGCATGGTGTTAAAGACAACAATTAATTCAGCACAGACGGCTATTGAACTCTTAATTCAAAGTATTTTATCCATGCTAATTAAATATGTGCAAGTTTCATTTTGCATATGTTTTCTCAATGTGCATGATGTATTCATCAAGTTTATTCGCTGCCCTCTCTTCTGATGTTCCCAGTGGCAAGAGAAATTTAAAAGTGTGAAGGAGAAATGTAACCAAAACAGTAAACAGTAAAATGAGAAGATACATAAACAGAAATTAACTCCAGTTGGTAATTTTAATAATAGTAAAGAAAAAGTTCTGTTAGCCCTCCCCTCCCCACCCAAACCCAATAATTAATTCCAGTAGTTACAGCTTAACAATTAGATTTTTTCCCCCCCTCCAGTACTGAGGGTGGGGGTAGAGAAAGATTTATGGGGAAGTAACGACTGTCGGTATCAGGGGAAGTGGCCATTGTAGAAGTATGTCAATGAGTCTACAATATGGAGCATGGGGAAAAGTCAGAGAAATGCAAAGCTTAGAAACAGCATTTATTCCAGCATGAGCTTCTGTGAGACTCTGCTCACTTCTTCACATATAATGGAAAGAAAGAAAATGATTTTCTGCGTTTTAAGAAAGTTGCAGAAGGAAAAGGGGAAGGTAATTGAGCAAAGAGAGAACTTGTATCATAAATCAGGTAAGATTCTCTAGTTATACATAATGGAATGTTTATGTAAAAGAATCACACCTGATTTATAACATCAGGCTTATCTTTGTTCCACTCTCCCTTTCCACTCCCCTCTGGCAACTTTTTAAAAATAAGACAAATGATTTTCTTTTTTTCCGTGGAGTCTGAGGAAGAATGCTTAGACTCACAACAGTTCATATAGTAATAAATATTGTTAGTCTTTTAAGTGTCTTCAGGCTTCCGTTTTGTTTTGCTATTGTAGACCTATGTAGTTACCTCTCTGGAATGAAAAATTCTGGCCAAGGTCACAAGAGAAGTTGTGCAAACTCTTCCACTGTGTGTAATTTAGCATTGCACTGCAAGTATAAGGACGTAAACTTTTTTAAAAAAGTTCTCCTTCATTCCTAGAGAACTCCTGAAGCCAAACGTGCCTGCATAGATGCCAAACTACCAAACTGACAATTGCATTTCAGAAACCAGTCGTGTTTAAGGACATAGAAAACACAGTAGGCTGATATTCCCCCCCACCCAAGCCCACCCCACCCTGGTTAGTTTCTGTGCAGTAGCAAGGTTTCTTAGTGTCCTTTGTCAGAGTCCCTCTGCGTACATATGGGAGCGATCCAGCTGAGGTTTGGCCTTTGCCCTTGTAACCTTTGTAACCTTTGCCCTTGTAACCTTTGCCCATTCTGTTTGGCACTTTGCATCAATCCTGTAAGTCTTCTTTCTCCAGCGTAGTGTAGTGGTTAGGAGCAGGTGGATTCTAATATGGAGAACCTGGGTTGATTCCCCACTCCTCCACCTGAGTGGCAGAGGCTGATCTGGTGAACCAGAAGTGTGTCTGCTGCACTCCTACATTCCTGCTTGGTGACCTTGGGCTATTCACAGTTCTTCAGAATTCTCAGCCCCACCTACGTGTCTGTTGTGGGGTGAGGAAGGGAAAGGAGCTTGAAAGCTACCTCGAGTCTCCTTACAGAAGAAAAAGGTGGGGTGTAAATCCAAACCCCCACCCCCACCCCATCACCCCCACCCCCACCCCCACCCCCACCCTTATTGATCAAATGCTACTATGCTAGCCACAGAAAAAGCCAAATTCCTGCCCTCTTGGAATGACAGCAGTGATAATTGCTGTGGGTGTGTGTGTCTGCATATACATGTATCTCTCCTCTTTTTTTCTAGTCATTCACACTTCTTTGTCCTTCAGAATACAGATCATAATCTAAAAGCTCTCTGTATTCCTAAAGTTTCTTTTATTGACACACAAATGTGAACACCAAAACACTGTGCCCTTGTAAGGTTGGGATGGCTGCCTCTCTTTACTGCAGGGTGCAGCAAATTTTCTCTCTTGAAATGGCAGTAAGTGCAGTTTGTGCTGATAGACTAAGGTTTGGCCTTTTGGTGGCTGATCCCCCAAAAATTAATGCTAGAAAAATTGATGGGCGGGGGGAGTGTTTCTCACCTGGTCCTTCAAAGGATGGGCAGCTTGTACCTGTTCACATTTGGGAAGTACCAGGGATGTCGAGTTTTTCTTGGAGGCTCCTGTAATGTCTGATTTAGCATTTATTTCCCATTTTTTTCAGCAGGAAAGATGTCTACCCACATTGTAGCTTCTGAGGGTTGCTCTGCCCCCCTGGTGGAGTCTGTGCACAAGGCTATCATGAGGAGGTCTGTTCATGCCATTGCTAGATGTGTTATTGTTGTCGGAGGTAGTGTTTGGTAGACAAGCCTTTCAGTGTGTGCACAAAAAGGTACATATGAAGCTGCCTGCTACGGAATCAGACCATTGCTCCATCTAGGTCTGTATTATCTATGCTGACTGGTAGCTGTGGTCCAGGGTCTCGGACAGAGGTCTTTTACATCACCTACCACCTGATTCTTTCAACTGCAGATGCTGGGGATTGAACCTGGGTTCTTCTGCATGCCAAGTACTCTAACTCTTAGCCTGTCCCCATCCCCCAGTGATTGCTTAGATCAGGATCCTTTAATCTTGATGGATGAAAGAAGAATGCTTGAATTATGCAGAAGACGGGTCTGGTGGTTGCCACTGCGACAGTCCACAGCACAACAGTTGCGGTTTTCCAGGAGGGAACTTTCCTGGCAAGTTAGGATTTTGAGAATTCATTCACATTCTGCAAAACAGCTGATGGGACACAGATGGCAAGTGAAGGATACACCGGCGGCGTCCATCCTGGTTGACTGATGATGGCTCAAACTGTAGGAAGTTGTTCTTATTACTGGAGAGGAGTTCCTTTTGCTTTGTCACCTGCTGCCCAGAACTCCACTCTTTCCTTCCCCAGTGCTGAGGAAGTATATCCTTGGGCAAGCAATTAGTCATCTCTTCCGTTAAGGTGTTTTTTCATTCACCACCTCCCTCCCCTCCTTCTGCAAGCATAAATTAACAGAGAAGCAGGAAGAAGAAAAATGCTTCAAGATCATGGAGTTGTCACTTTTTTTCATCATGTCTGACAACCTGGTGTCATTTAAGCAGCCTTGTCTGAAACAGCTTTGTTATTTGTCTTTCCCATCATCCCCTTCTCTATTCTATATCCTACTAGCGGAGCCTGGCCACACGTTGCTGTGGCAATTGTCCTTCTCATCACAGTCCGCAACCCACACAGATGTCCATGCAGGTCCAATGATCCGCAGCATAGCCTTTTGGGGTGGTCAAATGGAATCCCTCTTTCCCTTTTCAATTCACATTGTTATATGTGGTGTCTTTTTTTTTTTTAGTATAAGGTAACCCTTTCCATTCCACAACGTAACTGTCCAGAGTGCGAATCCCGCTGTCCATGAGGCTGGTTGACCCGCACAGTCCTGGCTTGGGGTAAGGCAGAACTGGGGCAAGGAGGCTATCCCAGTCAGGCAGCAGAGGCAGGGTGGTGAGGCGCTCAGATCGAGGCCAGCTCCCTGGGGTCATAAAGGGCCACGTGCAAAAGAAGCGGAGCCAGTAGTGTTGGTTCGCCCTCACTCTACAGATGTTCTTAGAAGCAAAAGACAAACTCCAGCTCACTTTTAGTAAAAGAGAGCTGTGGCAAATATGGGTGTGGAAGTGGGTAAGTGGTGGTTGGATGTGAGGGAGGGCAGAGTGAGGTGTGTGTGGATGAGCTGGATGTGTATGACAGTACGTGTGTTGTGTGGTAGCAGTGGGTGAGGCACAGAGAGTGAAAGTTACCTGTGTGGGGGAGGGGGGAACCCCACCTGACGTCTCACAGTGTATGTGTTTCACTTCCACTCGTATTACCTAACAGTATTACCTATTTACTACTTTCAGTGCTCATCTCTGGCCATCTGCGCAAACACTGTAAGGGCATCCCAAGCCCTCAGGCCACAGACATGCTGCACGAACATTCTAAGGGTGACAGTTAAACACAGCCAGCTTCATGGCCTTGTGCACCAGGAAAAATACGTTTTACCTGGCTCAGGTATTGAATTTCAGCAATGTGAATATCCTAAAACCTGCCCACATTGGAAAGGCACGTTGAGTGAAAATTTGAAAGCAATCCGTCCAGTATTTTCGGAGTTAGAGCACGACTCACAAATGGACAGTTTGCTTTTTATATATATAGATTGTGTCCACATTAGCAGAAACCAAGTGTAGGCCTGTGAAACTGCCTTAGAGTAGAATTGGACCATCAGGCATTCGGTCTCAGTATCATCTGTCACAGACTCTCCATAGTCTCTGGGGCAAAGAGGGGTCCTCTGCCAATATCTGCTGCTTCCTTCAACTGGAGAGGCTGGGATTTAAAACTTGGGCCTTCCTGTTTACCGACTAAGCAGTATCCTCTCCCTACGCAAGACAAGAATTTTGATCCTGATAGTCAGCTGTATAAAGCAGAACTAGTGTGCAGTAGTGCTGGTGCCCAAGGACCCGATCCAAATTCGTTCCAGGTGATCTAATCTGAGAGAGGAAGACTACTCAAATAACCAAGGAGAGGGGGGCAGGATCTAGGTTTTTTAACTTTGCCAGAAATTCTTAAAAACAAAACAAAACAAAAAAAGAACGTTCTTTCCCTAAAGGATCCAAGATGTTTGCATACAAGTCTGCTTCAAAGATTACTGACCAAGGATGCTTCCACACTGAGGGTTTTCTCTTTCAACTATTGCACCTTTGTTTTCATGTAGCATCTGCCCAGCATTGTGCTCAAATTGTCTTCTCTCCTGGTTTTCCGCCATACCTCAATATGCTGTTTCCCAGACCTGCTTTAAAGGTAGAGCATGTTGTGAAGTTGGAGCTGATTCATGGCAGCGTTCATGGGGTTTTTAAGATGAGAGATGAGCAGAGGTGGTTTGCCATTACGTGCCTCTGCATCTCAGCCCCAGTCTTCTTTGGTGGTTTTCTATCTTATTGATCATGATTGACTTTGCTTTGCTTCCAAGCTCTGATGAGATCGAGCTAGTCTGGGCTATGAGGCCTACTAAAAACCTGCTTTACTTCTATCTTTTGGGAAGGAGTGCAGGCCAAGTGCAGTATCGTGTGAGGCCAGAACCCATGTCCAGCCTGCGCAGCTGTCTTGAGAAAAGATAGGTTAGAAACAAACTCCCAAAAAAGCATCAGACATCTGACATCAGAAACAAACAGAACGTTTTTACTGAGCAGAATATAGAAGGTGACAGAAGGTGAACTCTCCCAAGGGAGAGGCACACTCTGGGTGCTCTCGAAAGAGAGACACACCCACCATACGAAATACCTTAGTCTTTATAGATACAAAGAATACATATGTCATACAATCATACCTGTAAACGTATCCCATAAGATCCATACCCTCTTTCATGTGCTATATAGCATGAACCTTAAAAATCCTATTACGGATGATTCTCCCTTGGTCTCCCCTTTGTCACATTAAGACAACCTCTATTCTACGTGTCACATTCTCCTTCTGTTACGCAAACACTGCACGCTGTTTGCTCACGCCCCTCTGCCCATATGCAAACGGCTGCAATAAAATTAACTTCTACCTTTTCTGGTTTCCAAGAATAACCTTGTTTTCCCTACCACTTTTCTAAGTTTGCTCCTGAAGAGAGATACCTCTCCAGGGTATGCAGGTTTTTACATACGTTCTTTAGAATCATAAAACTTCCCTTTTCCCAGTTTGAAATGATTTTACTTTAACAGATTATACAAACATTGATTCTAACAATTATACCATTCAATTCTAATACAATAGAATTATAGTAAAATACAAGTACATATGAATCTCTCATTATCATTTCTGTGTTCATTTAACAATATATAAAAAGAAACACTTTTTCCATTTAACTAATCACATTCATTTCTATTCTAACCTCTGATCTCTTTATTTCCCTTAGGCATCCCATATAGCTAGTGCTGAAAACAAAGTTATAAAGTATATATCTGTCACGTATTAACCTTTAGTGAGAAGATCTTAAAGATATTTATCTTTGCTTGCCTGCATAATCACTGACAAGCTTCTAACATGCTTGTTAGAAGTTTGACCTGCTGCTAACATGCAGTCCTGCTGGTCTCTATACAGAAACCCCATTTTGATTCTTAGAAATCTTTGGTTCATACAAACTTAATATTCCTTAGTATCAAATACAATTTGTAGGCATTCTGGTCCATTCCCACAATCACATGGAGCTTCCTTAAGCTGAATTAGACAATTGGTTTCTCAAAGTTAGTATTATCTACTCTTACTGGCAGGGGCTCTGCCAGGTCTCAGGTAGGGCTTTCACAGCCTCATGCTACTGATCCTTTCAGCTGGAGATACTGGAGACTGAATCTGGGACCACCTTCTGCATTGCACAGAGCCACTGTTTCTTTCCATGTCTGGGCAGTAAAGTGAGCCTTTTCAAATGTCACACCCACATCAATGCCATTGGCCGCTTACAGCTGCCATTTTCCCTTTCGTCTCACCGGAAACCTTTTGGAGTTTTGAAAACTGCTACAACACTATAATAATCACTGCTGCCCTCTGGTGGCATGGCAGGGAAAATTCCTTCTTGGGTGGAACCGCAGCGTAGAAATGATTTAAATGAATACTAATTTTAAAATTACTAATTTGGAGGCTGACAGCAGGAAAGAATCCTCCTGTGGAGGCAATGCAATTGCCTCTGTCTATGCAGTGGTGATCAAGACTGCAGAGAATCCTCACCGGATGGATGCCCACCATAGCATACTTAATACCTTATACAGAGTTTACAGGGAGGGGGTATTTTCTGCAGGATCTGGATTCACACCTCGGGAAGTGAGATGGACATTAACTCCTGCAGCGATCTTAGCATTGTTGGGTGCTGAGAAACCAAATCAGGGTGATTTCAATGATTCAAGTCTCAGAACATTGTTATAACGGGGAGGGGTATTGCCTCCCCTCCCCTCCCCCAGCTGTTTTTTTTTTTCATGTGGAAACTGAACTGGAGGGGAAAAGATTTTCCCATTTTTTGCAACTCCGTGTGGAGTATTCTGTGCCAGTGGAGCAGCAAAAATGAGGAAATGACTCCCCTCCCCACTGCTATTTTGAGGTGGGGTAATGGGTTGGGTGGGGTAATGGCTCGGCTGTTCTTTCCCCTGCAGCTGCATTCCAAGCCCTTTTGGGCATTCTGTTATTTTTTAAAATGCCGTTCCTTGCAATTACTGTGTGGTTGTGGGGAACTTGTTAAAAACCTGGCTGTACAGTTCGGCGCTGCACTCCAGTAGCACCTAGGACAGAGCTTTGGGTTTGAGCTGTGTGCTCCAGTTTTGCTGGGGGAACTTCAAGTTGCTCCTCTGCTGAGTGCTTACAGGGGAGTCAGGGGATTGGCCCAGCAATGGAGTTATAGGTTATGTCCTTTTCTTTTGCAGAAACTCTGTAGAACGTTCTCTCCCAGCCGAGTTAGAGTGCAGGAAAGCCTGAGGCATGTACCGGAAGACCTGCAGCTGACGAGGCCATCTCTGGCTTGAAACAGTTGCCTGGGGCACTTAAGGAGTAGAATCTGGCAACTGTACTACTCTCAGAAGAAGGGAAGCAGGAATACATGCAACATTCTCTCTCACTATGACAGTGATGGCGAACCTTTTCAAGACCGAGTGCCCAAATTGCAACCCAAAACCCACTTATTTATCCAAAGTGCCAACCCAGCAATTTAACCTGAATACTGAGGTTTTAGTGTAAAAAAAAAACGGTTGGCTCCGAGGTGCATGTTACTCAGGAGGAAGCTTGGTGAAGCAACCGTGCAACACTTCGAATGGGTGAATCGCGACCCTAAAAGGGTTTACTCAAAAGCAAGTCCCATTGCCAGCAACCAAGCTTACTCCCAGGTACAGGATCGTGCCCAGGCTAGCCTAGATGTGTGTGTGTTTGGAGGGGTGATTTTCCGCCCCCTCCACATGATGAACCCTGTGCACGTGTGCCCACAGAAAGGGCTCTGAGTGCCACTTTTGGCACCCGTGCCATAGGTTTGCCACCGCTGCACTACGGTTTTATAGTCCCCAGGCTGAATCCCTAGTCTTCTGTGAAAGAGACCTACTTCCGCCTGTGCAACTAGGCACATTGGGCAACAAGCATTCTGCAACAATTTTGATTGAGAAATGAAATAATCAGAGGCCCAAAGTGCTCCCGTACAGAAGAAGTTACCTGCCATATCTCTGCTTGAGTTTCTAGGTGGCCTGTTCCATTGCTTGGGTGGACAATTCTTCTCTCTGTTTGTGATGTGATCGTGTAACCTCTCTCAGGGTGCAAGTAAGGCAGAGGCTGCTTGTTATGTCTCTGTATGATTTGTGAACTAGACTAGACTTCTGATTAGGATGCAAGCTCAGATCAGTGACTCGTGTGGAAACGCCAGGCGAGAGCTGTTGTGCAGGTAAATAATTCTCACTTTGCAAGTGGACTACATGGGAAGAACAGTGCTTCGAGCATTGTTGTGTTATTTTTTCCCCATCTTAAACTAGACTCTGGGGCATGGGAGCACTTGCTTATGCCAACCAACACCCCCCCCCCCCATTTATTTACTATTTTTCCTTCTAAACAGAAGGGGGAAATGGCAAGAGAGAGAGAGAGGTATCTGTGTGCCTACAGTTCAGCAGCCTGAAGGCACATTGCAATGACCACTGTCCTTTGTATTCTCTTGACATCTTGAGACCTCTTGTTTCTGTTGCCGGAGAAAGTGGATATCTGAGCAGTTCGAAATAGTAACAGCAACGACACACAAAATGCGTGGCTATTAAAAGCCTCTTTTGGAGAGTCTTCTTTCGGGAAATGCTGCTTCTTTTGTCTGGCGACGTTTGGGTCAATTTATGCGCTTGTTTGTGTGCCTGAGAATAGACTAGCTTAATAGAAGGTGCAAGGGGAACTCAATAGGATAATGAAATTACTGATGAGTTTCTGGCGGCTTCCAAGTAACTTGGTTAAATTTCATAGCAGGCAGCCTTGGCTGAGGAATTTGCTTTCTGACAAAGAAGTGGTCATTCTTACTTCTCAGAGTTATGAAAACGCCGGGCACCTGGACTCTTCGGAGAACTGTTGATTGTGAAAATATTAGAAGCTTTGTCAGTTATTTGTTGCTAGATGGCCAACATGCGGAACCTTGAGATGGCTGATTGTGAACTTTGCTTGTACAATAGTGTGGATGTTGCCACTGAAACCAAACAGAAACCTTCCTGAATCTTGAGTTCTTGAGGGCTTTTATTTTAGGTTCATGGGATTGTTTGTTTTTGAAAAAATAATAGAAAACTGGATGAACAGTTTGAACAGTTTTTATTTGGAAGGACAAGAAAAATCACTGTACACACAGGTTCCTTTCTCATTCCGGTGTACAGCAGTAGCAGTTGCCCATTGACATGGCAGCCCCAAAGGAACTCTGAAGGCAAGCAAGTAATGCTGACGCCCCCAAAGCTTTGCTTTAGCCAACCACTAACGATGAGCTGATAGGTCGTTCTCTGGAGAAGGTCAGGAAAGCTTTCTGAATGCCCACAAAAATTTCACAGCATCTGTTACGTACATTCAACAAGAAGACCTAAGGGAGGTGGGGGGCTAGGCTCGCTAAGTAAGGTGATGCCACCAAGGCCCCACCCCCCAAAAGCCAGCTGTGCCCGTTTTGGTGCCAACACTAATAGATAGGCTGTGGCGCACAGGGTAAGCCACGAATTCCAGTCTAGCAAAGCACCAGAATTGCGCTGTTCGAACACTGCCGTGCTTTCTATATCCGGTTCGACAAGCTGACAGAAACGGGGACTATCAGACACGATGCACGAGGTTGTGAGGAGTATGATCTACATCCTACATAAATCCCCATCGTCAGCTCGCTGAGCTAGCTGGCCATATCCCAAATTTCTGAGCAGCTCAGACTTAGAACTAAAGGTGCATTCAGTCTTTCATATTCTGCAACAAAACTTCAGGTGTTAGGAATGGCCTCGCTCATTTAAGTGTCTGCCTGACTCTTGGCTAGATGAGCCTTCTTTCAGGGTGAAAGCCAGTCTAGGACAGGGACTCATGCAGAGAAGCGACTGGCAGCCATCTCTAGGAGCCCCATTTTTTGTTTCCCCTGCCAAAAGCTGAACAGTTCAACCAGCCGGCATCTGATCACGGTTGGGTCTACGGGGTCTATTGACTTCTCCATGCACACAATTTGGAAACCGTCACTCAAAAGTGTATACGTATTTAAAGGTGAATAACGAGGTAGGTGTTTTCCCAACCAAGGACTGGAAGCAAGACTCCAAGTCAGCAACAGCATTAGTGACCACTTAGATTGGTGGGGGCGTATGGAGCCAAGATTTCCGTATTCTTTTTTTTTTTTAAACCCTACAAAAATTTCCCCCTTCTTGGAGGCAAAAACCATCAGGAGAATATCTCTGGGATAGAATTCTGCATACAGCCACCCCTTTCCCGCTGAGGAGGTTCGGTCATTCAGTCCTCTTAGCCAGCAGGGGGAGGGGGCTAAACATCAGCCGACCGTTCAGGCTCACAGCTTCCCTGTGCCCAGCTGGAAACGAGCTTCTTCGGAGATGCCGTACTGTTCCAAAGGATCCTTCCCCGTCATCCTCTGGATCTCATTCCGATAGAAGATCAAGCTGGTTCGCATGAACTCGTAGCTGGCTCTCTTCAGCACTTCGACCCACTCTTGGCACTGCTCGGCCGTGTCGCACTCAAAGTAGTACTTCCTGTCGGGCTCTTCGAGGAAGCCAATGGAAATAACATTGTTTTCTTCTTGGTGGATTCTGCAATGTTCCAACAGCAAAGCACCAATGGGCTCTGCTTCGTCCGTTCGGAAATAAAAAAGGAAATTGACAACCAGCTTCACGAGGCGCTTCCCTTCTTGGGGGCCCGCATGAGGACCTCGGCCGCTTTCTCGGCCGGCTGCCGTGACAGCGAGAGCAACTCCTGCTCGTTGAACGGCATCGCTCCCAGCCACTCTCAGAAAACTGGGTGAGTTTTCAAGGGCATATGGAATTCACTGGATTTGGGCGCGCTTTGTGGTTTCTAAGTTAACTTGCAAGATGGAGCATGGAATGGCCAACCCTAGGGAAGAGCTTTCTCACAGTTGATGTGGATAGCATGCGCTTTTGTGGTGAGCATCCTGGCCTTCAAACTCAGATTTCCTTATCTTCTCTTGACCTTTCATGTGAATGTTGGCTACTTCAGTGTCGGCTTTACAGCATGGTTTCTTGAGCTTGGCTCCAGTGGAAATATTCCAATCCTTTTCCCAATGCGAGACCATTTTTATGGCATACTGGACAGAAAGAGCAGTTGCTCCTTCAGCTGGAGTCAAGAATGGCTGAGACTTCCTTTGATACAGCAATTGTGATGGCCACTGGTTGAGATGTCTTCAAAAAGAACCCACAGTAGACCTATCAATGACAGAGAGGTTTACTTAACAGTTTCAGAGTCAGTGGTGTGTAGTGGTTAGAATGTCGGGGTAGAATCTGAAAGAGTCAGATCCTAACCCTTCTCTGCCAAGGAAGCTTGTTAGACTAACTATACACTATCTAACCCAGTGGTTCCCAACCTTCCTAATGCCGCGACCCTTTAATACAGTTCCTCATGTTGTGATGACCCCCAACCATAACATTTATCCATTTTACAGATGGAGAACACTGATGCAGAGAGTCTTAGGCGACCCTTGTGAAAGGGTCATTGGACCCCCAGGTTGAGAACCACCACTCTAACCCATCTCACAGGGTTGTTTTGAGGATACAATGGACAAAAGGAGAATGGTAGAAGCTGTTTTGGGTTCCCATCGGGGAGAAAAGTGGGTATAAATGACACAAATAACTACAGTTGGGTCACAAAAATGGAATTCTGATGTTCAGATGTTGATCTAATTCAAACAGCAGAGGAGAATTTCTGTGATCTACCCCAGTCCAGTCATCTGGCTACTTAATGTAGGTAGAGGAATCTTGGAGTAGAGAAGTCTTTAGCAGATCCAGGACATTACATTTGGACCTTAAAACATAAGACTTGATCTTGACTTATCTGATGCGTGTGAGTAAAAACGTTCAGGCCAGTTGCTCTACTGTTATCTTCAGCCTTTTCTTATTGTGAGTAGCTTTGGGTTTGCCACTTTCTGCAGTTACTTGTGAACTACTGAAAAGTTTGCCTCTTAAGTGACAAGTCTTCAGCCTTGGATCTTATTTTGGCTACTTAACTTACAAGGTAGTGTGTGGGTACCCTGCCAGATTGCTTCCCGCGTTTCCTGGGGTTTATGACCAGCTGTACCTAGATTATGGGAGGTCACCTTCATTTCCATGGCTTCCTTCAAAGAACCAGGAGAACTGTAGCTGGCTGAAAGGTTTTCTGTAACAGGTTCTTACTCCTCTCTTCCTTACATGCCCCAGTGTTCCCTTGGGAGGACGAAATAGAAGATAACTATTTTAAGTCTGTGGTGTACCTAATCTTGTCCCCTTAGTAGGGGACCCCTGATCCTGTCACCCAAAGGCCAAATCTTTGACGCAGCTTGCCTTGGATGATGGGGCAAGAAGTCCTGGGTTTACAGCTCAAGCCTACAGCAGGACGTTTTACATGTGTTTTCTTTAAGATATAAGCAAGCATCGAACGACTGAAATTACATCTGCTCTCCCCTTGGTGTGCTGTTATCTATACTGTTGAATTTTGATTAAAAGTTATAGCAAATGGAATTGTCCTGCATTATTCATTACCCGGAAGACTTCTGCATTGAGATAGTAAGCTAAGTAGACAGAGCGGCAAAAAGCTGAAAGGTTCGGTACAGAGAGGCTGGAGAAAGAGGCTGGGACAGCTTGAAGGGACCATCCCTGGCTGTATGATGTGTTTGAGTCTAGCCTAGGCAGAACACAAAGTTATCGGTGTTGCTGACACTTCAAAACCCAAATTTTCGCCTGGATCAACCAAGTTACTGTAATCAGGACTGAGAGGTCAGAATTGGTGACTGTAGTTTCAGAATCATAGGGCATTTTAGGTGGCAGTCCCCTTGGATGCACAAGGCTTGCACCTAGAGATTCCGCTGCAGCGGGATGCGCTTTACTTGATATTGCTGTTCACACACACACACACACACACACACACACACACACACACACACACACACACACACGTGTCAGTACCTTTTGTAGAATGCCTGAGGGTCTACGTATTTGCGAATCATGCTGAACCTTACCCCTCTGTGAAGCTGAGCAGGAGGGGTGGTATGCAAGGGAGGGGAGGGAGGGGGAGGGGCTGAGCATCTGGACCTGACTCACCCACTCTAGTGGAGGGAGGGGGAGGTGTGCCATGCAAGGGAAGGGGAATGAGGGAGGGGAGGGCGTGGTGGTATGCAAGGGAGGGGGAGGGGACCCAGCACCTGGACATGGCCCACCCACCCTAGCAGGGGGAGGGGGAGGTGGCATGCAAGGGAAGTGAAGGGACTGAAGGGTGGCATGCAAGGGAGGGGAGGGAAGGGGAGGGGAATGAACCTTTTGGCCTTTCAAAAGCTTGGGATTGAGGAGGGTAGTGTTCTTTCTTACAGTTGCACTGGCATTTGGAGGCTCTGCAATCTCAGGAATTCAGCAGAGATGAGATTCTGCTCCTTCCCCTACAGGGGAGGTTAGTGCTGATGACAAGAAGAAGAGTGGGCTGCCATCTCAGGCCAACTAATTTTGGGGGGCCCCTGTGTTGTGGCCTAGAGAATCTTGGTTCTTTGTAATTTTGAAGATATCTGTTCTTTTTTTTTATCAAAAAGTGTTTTCTATATTTTCCTACAAAGTAGAACCCTACTTACTGAATTGGTCAGAAATCTCAGTTTCTAAATCCTGGCAGCGAGTGTGGATGCTGTTCTCATGTGCCTGAACCAATGGGAATAATTGGAGACCCTGTTTCAATACAGTTGTGAGAAATAAGCATGGAGGACTAGCCCAATTACCATATTTGTGGTCCCAAAGAATGTTTTGCTGGAGTTGATATAGGCTATTGGCTATGACATTTGTGTTTGTGTGTGTGTCATCTTGTAGATTGGCGCTTGAGTGTTTGTGTATGGTTTGCTAGGTATATATTGTATAAATTAAGCTGCAGGCTGGGTTGATGGTCTGGAGTATTGGGCTTGATAGACGTTTAGTCTTTTCTTAACTCTGTGACCTGACTTCCAAGCAAAGATAATCTTTCTCTCTCTTCCCCGCCCCTCCTCCAGCGTCTGCTGCCTGCCCCACTAGCCAAATGTCCCTGCTGCTTCAGGAAATTGCATTTTGCAATCACATTGGTTCTGTCTGCCCTAGTGTTTTGCTGGCATCCACTGTGATGATGATTTAGCTTGATCGGGCGGCTCTGAGACGATTTGCAGGGATGGTGCTGGGACATGCTGGATTTACGACAGCATAGGGCCCCGCCTAAACTGTAAATGACTCAAATAAAGTCCTGCTTCATAGAATTTCTTACAAGGGCATTTCCAGTCAGATTTAATTCTCTGCGGAGATGTTCACATGATACCTTCATGGGAGTTGCTGAAAAGGGCAAGCATTGCTGCTGTACTGTACTGTACACACACACATACATACACACACACACACACACACACACACACACACACAAATCTTCATTTTGGAGAGTGCTGTCTCTACTCATGTCCTGCTGTTTTAGTCACCACTACTAAAAGGATTGTGCTTTGTATAGCATTAACAGGCCTTCTCAGGTTTCCTCTCTACCTCAGTTTGTGGAGAGTATGTAGTCTTTTCTACAGTGGATGGAGAGTCTTTGGACTGGACCCTGGGATCTGCCTACGGACCCATCTTGACAAAACAAACAAACCCACATTTTCCCTCACCTTTACTCCTCTCTGGAGGCTGTTCCAGGGCAACTGCATTGACAACACAGTCGGCTAGTGGGATTGTGCCATTAGCTTGAGGGTATGATGCTGGATTTTCAAATGTTATTTCGTCAGCCTGGTATGAAACCAGGGGGAGGCAGCTTGTACGAAGGAGACTTCAGTGGGGGAAAATTGCAGATTTTGAAAAATAAGTTAAGGAATTGTTGAACTTCAGTAGGTGGGATTTGAAGCGGAGGAGACCAGTGGCATTTTAATTCTGAAAAAGAAATAGCGGAGGTATGTCTGACAGTGGCAGATATTTCCTGCTACCTTCCCATACTGCAAATGTTTGGTGGGGGTACTTCCTGCAGCCCAGTGGCCCAGGCTTGTTTTCCTGCCATTGTCAGCTATGGAGGCATTGTGGACATTAAGGCCTTTTCCTGTTTGACTTGGTCCGGTTTTATTTTGTTTTGGAAGGTGTTTATGTCGAGAGTGCCTAATCCAAGGCCCTCCCAGGATGAGGCAAACTAAACAAATTAGACAAAGCTGAAGTGTGTGAAGTGTGACTCTTCACGTCTCAGGGGGTAGCCTGCCACTAGTACCTTTCACTACCCAGTCAACCAGAGAACCAAGGGGCAAGAAAGCTACCCTTGCAAGGTAGAATGCTGACAAGGTGAGTTTCAGAAAACAATTAATTTTTAAAAGACGTACTGGATTCAGATTGAAGTCTCCTGAATTAGAAGACGCCACAAAATACAATGAAAGTGATTTATTAAAATTGTGCAACAGAAGAATAAAAGAGCAACATCCTCTGAAGATAATATAACAAACCTAATTTTGAAAGACCAACTACACCATTATAAGCATGGGTTCCAATATCAAGATGTTACCCCAAAGGCTGAGTTATTTCAGCAATCAAAGTCCAAAGTCCCGCAAGGCTCACCAGCCGGACAAGACCCAAGGCATAGGCAGGGTATATACCTGGCCCAAAGCTCAGGACCAAGAAAAAAGCAAGGACAAAACCAGAATAAAGGATCTCAGCTTTGTGCTCCCATTCATGGGTAGGCCTGATCTTTGGTAGCTAATCAAATATATGGTCAGTGATGCCAGTTGGGCAATGAAACCTGTTGCCGGCCATGTCACCTAGGGATCAGAGGAATTTGCCATTGTGACTGGAAACTTTGCAGCTGTATGAAGGAGGAGGACGAGGAGTTTGGATTTATATCCCCCCTTTCTCTCCTGTAAGGAGACTCAAAGGGGCTTTACAATCTCCTTTCCCTTTTCCCCTCATAACAAACACCCTGTGAGGTTGGTGGGGCTGAGAAAACTCCAAAGAACTGTGACTAGCCCAAGTTCACCCAGCTGGCGTGTGTTGGAGTGCACTAACTAATCTGGTTCCCCAGATAAGCCTCCACAGCTGAAGTGGCAGAGCGGGGAATCAAACCCAGTTCCCCAGATTAGAGTGCCCCTGCTCTTAACTTCTACTAGCTCCCTTGACAAGGCCTCTCTCCCACTAGATCAGGGGTCGGCAACCTGCGGCTCTCCAGATGTTCATGGACTACAAATCCCTGATGGGAATTGTAGTCCATGAACATCTGGAGAGCCGCAGGTTGCAGACCCCGGCACTAGATGATCTCAGGCATTAATTACATTGAATGTTCTTTCCCAGGCCTCATCCTTGGAACTGATTGCATTACTATCAGGTACCTAGCTGTGTAAATCAGTGCCCAGGGCTCACCCTGGATGGCATTCCCCCCCTCACAACTGTGCTTGGGGCAGAGGTGCAGTGAGGCCAGCACTGACTGCATACCCTTTCTGCAATGGTACAAGGCAGTGCATGTGGCTGGGAGTGCTACTGCTGTAGTTAGTCACCACTGTTACCCTGCTCCACTTACTTGTCCTTCCCTGGAGGTGCTGGGGGACAGTGTAGCCAGTAGTTTGGGAGATGGACCAATAGTGAGCAGGTGAGGAAAAGGCTGGTGTGTGGCAGGGGAGCCATAGGAACTTGGGGGCAGGGAGAGTTGCAGCCATTGGCCCTGTCAGATGTCCAGTGGGCCCTTGTAGCTTCCCCATTTCAACTTACGCTAATACTAACCCCCCCCCCCCACTAAAGAAAAGGAACACAGTCTTGTAGAAACCATGAGGGTGCCCTGCTCAATGTTGAGATCTCAGGAGTCAACGTAAGGAATCAGGGTCTGCAGCTGGAAAAGAGGACCACTTTGGATTTATACCGCCCGCGGCCCGCCCCCCTTTCTCTCCTGCAAGGAAACTCAGAGAGGCTTACAAACTCCCTTCCCTGCCTCTCCCCACAACAGACACCTTGTGAGGTAGGTGGGGCTAAGAGAGTTCTAAGAGAACTTGCCCATGGTGACCCAGCAGGCTTCATGCGTAGCAGCAGGGAAACAAATCCAGTTCACCCGATAAGTGTCCACTACTCATGTGGAGGAAAAGGGAATCAAACCCAGTTCTCCAGATTAGAGTCCACCTTCTCTTAATCACTGCAGGCAACAATAGTGTATCATGGATGTTCCAGCAAAATTCGAGGGAGATCTGGGGCCTTAAGACTTACTGCAAAGAGGTGGCAATTCATATCCCACTCTTCCAAGAGCAGGATACCAGTTCTTGAAGCTTCTGCATCTGGTTACGTTTGTAAGCAGTGACTAAGAGTTTTGTGAAGCACGAGGGGTCACTTGGGGAGAAACCTTAGGTATTGCAGTAGGCATATCCAGCAGGTTCCTGGGGGTGTCTCCTCAACAGCCTCCTTCTGTAGTAGAGTCAAACAGCCTTCCTTATCTAAGTCCTTGACCTCTTTGTCTGGCAAGGAGGACCCCATCGTCTGGTCCAGGACACCAGGCCATCTTAAATGCAGTTAAAAAGGTGGCCACCAAAAGATCACAGCAGGTGTTGGGGAGAGACAATCCTTCATATATGTGGGCCCCTTGCTTGTCCTGTCCTTGCCATTCTTAATTTGGAGGGATAGAGAATGTAGCCTTTGCCGCCACATAGGTTGTGCTGAACTCCTTGGCTGCTTGTGGGGAAGGTGTTCTCCTGTCGCTGGGCAACCGTGCTGTGCTTCCTCCTTCCCTCCTCTCCCTCCAGATGTGCTGAAGTGCACCGGTTGCTCATCTGATCCTACAACTCTCAAAAGGAATGGCTGAATCTTCCCCCAGATCCAAAGCGTTTCTGCATCCTTTGAACTCTGAAAACATTCACAGGAGGGAGGGAAAGACACAGAGAGACATGCGGAGGAACCGCAGGAGGGCGAGATCCACGTTGCAAGTGTGTCCAGGAGGACTCAGAGTTGCTGGAAGGGGAGCTGCTGAAACAGAAACCCTTCTCTGTATTTAACAAAGGCTGCCGGCAAGAGAAGCAAAGAGAATTGTGATGAACCCCCCCTGCCTCCTCCTCCCCTTCCCAAATGCAGAATTTTAAATCTAGGATAGATGATCAAGCTCAGACCAAACAAGTGACTACCCAAACTAGATTATTTAGTGTGAACGAAGCCTCCTGTGGCTGCTTCATCTTTTCCCCAAGCCTTCTGACAGGTCTCATCACCGTCCAATATAATCCAAGCTCCTGCCTATTATCGTTGATGAAGAATATATTGCCTTCTAGGTTGTCAGCTTTGGGGAAATGTGATTTTTTTTTCACCCCCCCCCCCCCCCCCCCTGCGGTAAGCAATTCTTCTTTTGGACACATCCATCTGCAAAGTGCTTCTTAGCCAGGATCATGAATGCAAAATTATTTTAGGAGATTGATTGGAAATATATGTGGCTCTTTCTTTTGTTCGTTCTCTCTCTGTGCCCCCCCCCCCCTTTTTCTTGTTTTGCACGGCTTCTTCTGTCTTCAATCTGGTCTGTCCCTCATTTTTATTATCCGTATGAGGCGCTAATTCCCAAACTGTATTGAGGGGCATGCAAGTGTGCAGAGAGCAATTTGTTCATCGTTGCATTATACATAGCTGTGAACGTACTGGGGTTTCGGTAGCGGAAAGTGCCGTCAAGTCATAGTTGACTTGCGGCAACCCTGTAGGGTGTTCAAGGCAAGAGACAGACATAGGCGCTTTGCCATGGCTTGTCTCTGAGCAGTGACCCTAGATTTCCTTGGTGGCCTCCCCTCTAAGTACTAAATAGAGCTGACCCTGCTTATACCTTGAGGAGATTGGGCTAGCCTGGTCATGCCGGTCAGGGCTTAGGCTTTGCAGAGTTCCAAGCAGACAAGCGTTTGCTCTCAAGGAGTTCGCACTTCACAGTCTACATTCTTGCAATGGGAAAATCAGGAAAATGTGAAAAATTTCATGACGTTCTTAGTCTAGAAATAAATGTATTCAAGGCACCTGTGAGCCCAAAATACTCATCCCCCAAGGAGTCTTCCCACTGCATATCGGCACAATTCATTCTCTGGCCTAGCCACTTTCTAAGTAGCATCCACCGGGGACCCTGCTACATTTGGGTTATTTGTTGAAGAGAGCAGATCATCCACCCTCAAAGGAGGCTGCTTGCTCTGGGTACGCATGAGTGGTCTGGGGCTGGCTTCCTTTCAAGCGTGAATGCCATGACTTGCAGTGCAGGAGAGTTCCACTGAAAGGGGTCAGCTGAGAGCTGGTATGGTGCAGTAGCTAAAGTGTTGGCCTGGAATTCTGGGAGAACTGCATTCAGTTACCCACTTCGGCTGCAGGAATTTTCTGGGGGGTGTTGGGCTTGACACTTAATCCTAGCCTGACCTACCTTACAGGATGATGGTTGTGAGAAAAAAGAGAAGGGGAGAACTATGTTCTGAGCTGCTTTGATTCCCACCTGGGAAGAAACACGGGATATAAATAAATAATTGCACGCTTCATCATCCAGACTGTATAAACAGAGGCTGATTCCGCATGGGCCAAAAACAGCGGTCTGAAAATGGTGTAAAAGGGCTTAAAATGGTGTAAAAGGGTTTATACTGTTTTCACACCATTTTCACACTGCTTTTTTTGGCTCATGCGGATTCAGCCCGAGTCTTCGGGCCATAAAAGTGAAGCTGGCATCTAGGCTGAACTGATGGTGAAGAAGGCTATTGGAAATTTGAGAAACAATGATTCAATGTAGAGGGGGGGAGGGGTTAGGTCTTGTGTGGAGGATGGAGTTTGAGTCTTTTTGATTGCATGAATTTTGGTGTCTACACACACGCACAAACACACACAAACACACACAAACACACACACACACACACACACACACACACAAGCTACATTCACTTTGAATAGCCTTGGGAAATGGTTCCCTGAGTGTGCGGCCGACAGAGTGCCACAGAGATCATAGACTTCTATTGGAAAACTCTTTTTTTCTGGATGTTGCCAGCTCAACACATCCAGTGCTTACAAACCTTTAACTTCACACCCAAGCTAAAATGGCCCATGGGGTGCTTTTTTGCCCTGTTGTGGTGTTGCACATGCAACATATTTAAAAAGTAGCACATGGTTTATCCCTAACCTTGTCCCTTGTATGACCCCAGAGTATACGTGGCCCTCCATGCATGCAGTACTTACCCCACAGCCATCGGCTTCACAGTGGGTTTTCTCCAATTTTTTTAAGCAGGATTCTCCTGCAGTGAAGTGTCCTAAGATGAGCAGCCATTTTACTCAACCGTTCTCTCCATGCAACCTCCAGCTGAGGAGGTGGCTGTCTGTTGCCTTTTGTGTGCCTTCTGGTGTCTTGCATTATTTTGCTAGACCATGTAAATTTCATTAAGATTTCACTGATCTGTTGCTCCAGTAATTGGCCAGGTGTGTTGAAATTTTAAAAAAGAAGACAGCTCTTCCGATTGCTTTGAATTGCTGCCCCAAAGAGTGGAGGAATTGCTGTTGGGTGGGTGGCAGAAGACAGGGAAGAGCAAGAAAACATGATGCAAGCCAAATGTATGCAGTCTGCCTATGCTTTCCCTGCAAAGGGAAAGGAAAAGTCGTGCTTTCAGAGGTTTCAGAAACCACAGAGATTCTCTGATCTGAGGTGCAGTGAATTTGTTAGAGGGGAAAACCTGTGCATAGCCAAGAATCCAACCTGAAGGAAATGTATACTCAATATGAAGGAGGCCACAGTTGTGTAAATGACCTGTGTGTGTCCCTCCTTTTTATTCTGATAATAACCCTGTGAGGTAGTTTGGACTGAGAGGTCACCCAGCATGCTTCATGGTTGGGTAGGGAACACTGCTGTTCTATAACACTGCCTTTCATTTTTGTTCCTCTTGACAACCAGCAAAGAGAGCTGCAGGGCCTCTGTGAGGTTTATTCCCATTGCGGGGGATCCATGACCAAATCCCTGAGAAAGCATCCTTCCCTTGGGTGTTTGCAGGTGTTCAGTTGTTTGTGTGTGCGCCTCAGCCCTGTGGCTTTAAAATTGCACTGTTAGTGCAGTTGCCAGTTGCTGACTGACTTCTCAGGAGCTCTTCTGGCAAAGTGGTCTTTGTAAATTGCTACTCTCTTCGCCTTGTCCTGACATTTTCTGATGATTTAAATTACAAGCATGCTGTAGAGTCAAATTGCTTCCTCCTTTCCCCCCCCCCTCCTCCCCAATTCGTTCTCGTGGCTCTGTTTGTGATGGGGGTGGGAACGCTATTTGACAGCAAAGGCGAGGAATTGTAAGTTGGGGCTCGTGAGGTCTGTCCGTGAGGTGTGGAGCTAAACGTGAAGCTGGCCCATGTCTCAACCCCCCTGCAGCCATGGCACTTTCCCAACACATACATCACTTCTGTGCAGGAAAAGAGCTTGGCCTGTTGTGCAGCTGAAGAACATGCTATTTGCCTGAAGTGATATTTGAGTAGAAAAAATGGCCTTCTTGGAAGAAGTCCTCAAGTTGCCATAGGGAAGCCTGTCAGATTTAAGGTTGAGTGAAAATTTCCCTCCCCACTGTTCTCTTGCACATCTTATCCATACTCATTCTGTTGATTTTCCGGTGCGTATCAGAGGTCAGATCAGAGGACCATCTAGAGCCAGCGTAGTGGTTAAGAGCAGGTGCACTCTGATCTGGAGGAACCAGGTTTGATTCCCCTTTCTACCGCCTGAGCTGTTGAGGCTTATCTGGTGAACCAGATTAGCGTGTGCACTCCAACACATGCCAGCTGGGTGACCTTGGGCTAGTCACAGTTCTTCAGAGCTCTCTCAGCCCCACCTACCTCACAGGGTGTTTGTTGTGGGGGAGGAAAGGAAAAGGAGTTTGTAAGCCCCTTTGAGTCTTCTTACCGGGCAGAAAGGGGGGATATAAATCCAACTCTTCTTCTTAGTCCAGATAGAGATATGTATCAGAGGTCAGATCAGAGGACCATCTAGTCCAGCTAGAGATGCATATCAGAAGTCAGATCAGAGGACCATCTAGTCCAGCTAGAGATGCATATCAGAAGTCAGATCAGAGGACCATCTAGTCCAGCTAGAGATGCATATCAGAAGTCAGATCAGAGGACCATCTAGTCCAGCTAGAGATGCATATCAGAAGTCAGATCAGAGGACCATCTAGTCCAGCTAGAGATGCATATCAGAGATCAGATCGGAGGACCATCTAGTCCAGCTAGAGATGCATATCAGAGGAGGCTCAGGATCGAGAGGGACACATCTAGTCCAGCTAGAGATGCATATCAGAGAGTCAGATCAGAGGACCATCTAGGGGTCCAGCTTAGAGCTGTACGCATATCAGAGATCAAATCAGCAGAGGACCATCTTAGTCCAGCTAGAGATGGCATATCAGGAGGGGTCAGATCAGAGGGACCATCTAGTCCAGCTAGAGATGCATATCCAGAAGTCAGGATCAGAGGACCATCTAGTCCAGCTAGAGTTGCATATCAGAGATCAAATCAGAGGGACCTATCCTTAGTCCAGCTTAGAGATGCATATCAGAAGTCAGGATCAGGAGGGACCATCTAGTCCAGCTAGAGATGCATATCAGAGATCAGGGGATCGGGAGGGACCATCTAGTCCAGCTAGAGATGCATATCAGAGGTCAGATCGGAGGACCATCTAGTCCAGCTAGAGATGCATATCAGAGGTCAGATCAGAGGACCATCTAGTCCAGCTAGAGTTGCATATCAGAGATCAAATCAGAGGACCATCTAGTCCAGCTAGAGATGCATATCAGAAGTCAGATCGGAGGACCATCTAGTCCAGCTAGAGATGCATATCAGAGATCAGATCGGAGGACCATCTAGTCCAGCTAGAGATGCATATCAGAGGTCAGATCAGAGGACCATCTAGTCCAGCTAGAGATGCATATCAGAGGTCAGATCGGAGGACCATCTAGTCCAGCTAGAGATGCATATCAGAAGTCAGATCAGAGGACCATCTAGTCCAGCTAGAGTTGCATATCAGAGATCAAATCAGAGGACCATCTAGTCCAGCTAGAGATGCATATCAGAGATCAGATCGGAGGACCATCTAGTCCAGCTAGAGATGCATATCAGAGATCAGATCGGAGGACCATCTAGTCCAGCTAGAGATGCATATCAGAGATCAGATCAGAGGACCATCTAGTCCAGCTAGAGATGCACACTATCAGAGGGTCAGATCGGAGGACCATCTAGTCCAGCTAGAGATGCATATCAGAAGTCAGATCAGAGGACCATCTAGTCCAGCTAGAGTTGCATATCAGAGATCAAATCAGAGGACCATCTAGTCCAGCTAGAGATGCATATCAGAGGTCAGATCAGAGGACCATTTAGTGCAGCTAGGGAAGCCAGCCTCCAAGTGAGACCTGGGGATCCCCTGGACTTGCACCCTATCTCCAAGACCACAGAAACTACTTCTCTTGAAGGAAATGGATGCTTTGGAGGGTAGGCACTACAGCATTGTACCCCACTGGGGTCCCTGCCCTCCTCAGGCTGCAACCCCAAATTTCCAGGAGTTTTCCATCCTGGATCTAGTGACTTTACCCTCCAACCCGCTCTGGTTGCCCAGAGGGACCTGGCAACCCTAAATCCAGCATCTGTTTCCCACAGTGGACAGCCAACAAATGGGACACAGAGACCAAGACTTTCTCCTGGTGTTGCCTCTTGGTACCAGTATTTGGAGGTTTACTATTTTGACATTGAGGATCCCTTTACTTGCCACAGAAGCTTTCTTTAGATGGCATTCCGGTTGACTCTCCTTTCCCTGAATTCCCTCATCACTGTTTTTGAGACTCTGCTTCTTGTCGAAGTCTGCCATCTGCCCTTTTGAGAACCTGCAAATGCGTGCCACCAACAGGTTAAATCTGGCGGCGCATCTGCCTGCTGCACCATTCCTTGCCTGTCTATTTGATCATACCACGTTGTTACAAAAACAGTTGTCTTGGTGTGGCATTTGCATTGCCCTTTTAATTTAAACAGTAAAGAAAATGTCAGGATGGCCTGGAGCCGCAATGGGTGTGAATGATAACTCTGCTTTATAGATGCAGTCTATCAGCAGTTGCTAGCCCCAAGAGGCAGAAGCGAAAATATACCTCTAGCTACCAGTTGCTGAGCTCTTATTTTCTTCTGTCAGAAAGAATCAATGCTTAATTGCCAAAATGAAAAGTACTCATGTAGCTCATGTCTGCCTGAGTTGGAAGCATGTTACATTCACCCCAGCTAGTAAAAGAGAGGGGAAAAGCTCTCTGCACGTGATCGGGAGCCCACTGTCCTGTATTGTCTCACAGTTTCCACACCTGGCCACAGATTTTCAGGTCCATGTGCTTTGGGCAAAGTTTTAAGCCCTGAGGAAGAAACTGAAAATTTACAGATTGTTGTAGAATAGAGTAGGCATACAAGAGAAGCATATAAGATCATGAAAATGAGCCCTCTCTGTAAAACAAAATATCCAAAACACAGGGTTTGTTCAATATTGGTACAGTGATAGCTGCTGAGAAGGCTTTAGGGTTGTCACCTCTAGATTGGGAAATTCCAGACGTTTTGTGGTTGGAGCCCCTTTGAGTCTCTTATAAGAGAGAAAGGGGGGATATAAATCCAAATTCCTCCTCCTCCTCCTCCTCCTCCTCCTCCTCCTCCTCCTCCTCCTCCTCCTCCTCCTCCTTCTATTGTGTGTTCCTGCATTGCAGGAAAATGGGCTTGATGGCCCTTGGGGTCTCTTCCAACTCTATGATTCTGCTGCCTGCCTCCATGTGGGCTGAGAGAGTTCTGAGAGAACTGTGACTGGCCCAAAGTCAACAAACGGGCTTCATGTGGAGGAGTGGGGAATTGAGCCCAGTTCTTGTGATGGAGGTCCACCACTCTTAACCACCACACCATGCTAGTTGTAGTCTGGCAATAATTTGTTATTCCAGGAGGTCTTTAGGTCCCACTGAAATGCAGCCATCTCTACTTATGGTGTTTATCCTTGTCTTTGGAGGCTAGGTGGACAGCTACCAAGTAATAGGTCTTTGTGGTAATAGCCTCTTTCCTAAGGGATTTCTTTCCCAGGAGTGCTAATTTTGAGAAGTGTCATATCTGAGGTATGGCATGTGCCCCAGGCACCACTTGAAGACCATCCCTGCCTGCCTGCTTGCCCACCTCAGCTGCGCCGTCCATGTGCCTTGCCTCACTCCATCTGCCATCTGGCCTCTTGGTGATGCTCAGCCACTGGCAGTGCATGCATGCCCCATGCTGAGCCTAGCTTCAGGGAGAGGCTCACACTGCCCTGAGCCAGCAACAAAGTGCATGGCTGGCCAGCAGGAGGATCAACCCCTAGGCTGGGCCCACAAGGGGTCCACTGATTCCAAAGAGTGTGCCAATGCCAGAGGCATTATTTTTCATAAATACTTCCCTGGATCTGAGGACCATGTAAAAACCTTGCTGAGTTGCCTTTGAAGAGGTCAGGTGGCAGGGACGTAGGTATAGATTTTATGGGGGGGTTGGGGGCAGGGCCGTGCCCCCACCCCCCTGGGGGGCAGAGCCACACCTCCCAAAGCCCCCTAGCCTCAGTGCTTATAAAAGCAGCTCTCCAAGGTCAGCAGTGGCCTACTCCCCTTTCCCGCCCGCCCCAGCCAGCAGTCCCAGCCAGCAGTCTTTTCTGCCCTCCACTCTGAACAGAGGTGTAGCTAGGGAAAATGGAGCCCGGTGCAAAATCTGAGTTTTGTGCACCTGCTCCCCCCAATGGGCGGCCACTGTGATGCTGGAATCCACCCCCAAACAGCATCATTTTCAATGGTGTTTAAACTAGGGAGCCCAGATTCTCCTTTTAAATCCACCTTAAAGGGAGAATCTGGGGTCCCCAGTTAAAACAAAATTTAAAGTGATGCTGCTTTGGGGTGGATTATCCCTCACCCTTAAACAGAATCACTTTCAACGTTTAAACTGGGGACCTCAGATTCTCCCTTTAAACCCATGCCGAAGGGGGTGGATTTAAAAGGAGAATCTGGGGAAATTTGGGGGGGGGGGTGCATGCTGTCAGGGGTGCAATTGTTAATCTAGCAGCACCAAAATTTCAGGGTATTTTTAGGAGATCCTCCTGCTTATGCCACCCAGGTTTGCTGAAGTTTGGTTCATGGGAGCGAAAGTTATGGACCCTCAAATGTGTAGTCCTCATCTCCTATTAGCTCCCATTGGAAACAATGGGGGATGAGGGCACCCCTTTTGGGAGTCCATAGCTTTGGACCCCCGTGACCAAACTTCACAAAACCTGGGTGGTGTCAGTAGGAGACTCTCCTGATGATACCACCCTGGTTTGGAGAAGTTTGGTTCATGGGAGCCAAAGTTATGGACCCTCAAATGTGTAGCCCCCATCTCATATTAGCTCCCATTGGAAACAATGGGGGATGGGGGCACTCCTTTGGGAATCCATAACTTTGGACCCCCTGAACCAAACCTCACCAAACCTGGGTGATATCATCAGGAGAATCTCTCAACAAATCCCTGAAATTTTGGTGCTGCTAGCTAGCCTAAAACCATCTCTCTTTCCAGGCCAAAAATAGAAAAACACTAAAAAATACCAAAAAAGCCACAAACGGGGGGCGGAGCTTCGGACATGTAATGTGGGAGTTTGAACCCGAGAACCCCCCCGTACCTACATCCTTGTGAGGTGGAAGTTACATATTGCTATGACTGTAGTTTTCATAAAACAGCTTACTTCTATTTAAAAAATTGGGGTTTATAGTATCTCACTTGCCCATTTTTAAAATTGGTGCTCCTATGAAATTTTTTTAATGCTCTGATGTGATGTTTGATGAAAAGAGATGTGAACTGTTTATGTAAAAATAAACACTCGTTTTATCCTGTAACAAATGTGTGGAATTGGCTGATACAGAATCTTGTGATGACCAGGAACATTAGATGGCTTGGGAAAGAATGGGGAGAATGACTGAAATTGCTGCCATGTGCAGAGATGGCGTACAGATGACAAGAAAGGACTGGGGTAATGTCATCATGCCCTGTATGCAACCTTTTTATGGCTTTTAGCCAGACATTGTTAGAAGGCAGAATACTGAGCAAAATAAGGATATCCTCTTATTGCAATAGCATCTCACGAGCTATTTATATACAGGTCACCTTGGTATTTTTGCATTGTAAAGGCATTGTAATTTCCCTTTGCTGATGTGACTTAACTGCATGACTCAGTTTTGTACTGTCCCTCTGGAGCCATCCTAATAAATATGGTAATTTTTATAATCCCACCACTGACTGACTCTCGTGTTGGGATAAATATGGTAGGTAGAAATCTATGGAGGCAGGAACACCTGTAATCAGGCTTGGGGAAATGCAGCCGAACACTTGCATCTTTTGCAAAGCAGGGACGCTTTGAAGTTCTGTGTGTTTCTTGTAAAGAAAAATAGCTTATTTTTTTCCCTTTGTGCCGGTGCAGGTCAATCAAATTATAACTAGCTATAATGAATGCTCATGTTGAGTTTAGTTCCTTGGATTTTTAAAAAGAAAATATGCAGCTGCTTG
Source organism: Sphaerodactylus townsendi (assembly GCF_021028975.2). NCBI lineage: Eukaryota > Metazoa > Chordata > Lepidosauria > Squamata > Sphaerodactylidae > Sphaerodactylus > Sphaerodactylus townsendi. Next base: position 98,472,045 of record NC_059430.1, on the reverse strand, counting down.
GTATGTATTTGAGTGTGTGAAACGCTGTTTACAGTTTTTGGACAAGAGGCCTTGAGCAAAAGGAAATCAAAAGAGCTGCTTCATTTTAAAACAACAAATGTTCATCAATTGGCATGTGCAAGAGACCAGAATCAGAGGCTTGGTGGAGATGCCACACATCTATGATTTAATTCAAATAATTATAGTTATTGTGATTATCTGAATGTAAGTTGCTCTACTACCTATGGTTGGTCATGATTAGGGTACTCCAAACCAGGATTTATAGCTGCGATATCTTTTCCCTTGGTTCAGATATAATGCAAAATCATGATTCATTTTAACCATGGTTAACTTATGAAACCAAGGCTCATTCCGCACATGCAGAATAATGCACTTTCAAACTGCTTTCAGTTCTCTTTGAAGCTGTGCGGAATAGCAAAATCCACTTGTAAATAGTTGTGAAAGTGGTTTGAAAATGCATTATTTTGCGTGTGCAAAAGGGGCCCAAGATTCAGTTTGCAAATCCTGGTTTGCTTTGAGAAATCACATCATCTTCCCCACAGTGACCTGAGCGGTATCTCATCCTACTTTCTAGTGAGAACAGAGCTGGAGAACAATGCAGAATTAAGCCAGGATGCCTGTTCTTGTAAGTCACATGAAGTGATAGTTAAGACTGACAGTAGTTGGTAAACCGACTGAAAACATGGTTTCAGCTCCTGGTTTTATGTACTCTTATTACCACAGTTATGGGATTGTCCCTATCACACCCTTGGGCAAGCTAACTTGAGGGACAAGACAAGGGATGGTGCAGATAATTCAAGTTTTCTATGGAGTGGTTCCCTCTATGGAGTGGTTCCCTGGATAGCAAGACCTGACAGGAGCTGGAAAAGAAACACAGGCTTGTGCCTAGTAGACTGGTTGATCCAGCAAGATTTCCCTCTCAGCTCAAGAACTATTTCAGCATGACCCACCATTCCTGATGGGTAGAGGTAGGTCCAGATTAAGACCTTTAGAGGCCCTAAGAACTGAAAAGATTATGGTTCCTCCATATACTGTATATGTGTAATTCAAAATAAAAACAATAGTAAACCATACAAAATGTAGTGGGGTGTTGTGTGGTTTCCGGGCTGTATGGCCAACGTGTTCCAGTAGCATTTTCTCCTGATGTTTCGCCTGCATCTGTGGCTGGCCTCTTCGACAGTACATACAAAACATATATTTTAATGGACAAATGTCATTATTTGTATGAAACAAAACACCTACTGTTCCATTGCTTTCTTGCCTTGAAGATACATAGCATTTTAACTCACACAAATCAAAGATGCAAAATAACGTTTACTGTTGCTTACTTATGACTTTATTTATGCTACAAAAAGTTTTCTCCTGCATTTTTAAATTGCAAAGTCTTTGATCATATCCTCAAAATTAATCTGATGTAACAAATCTGCTCCAATACTTAGCCGAGATAAGGAGAAAAAACCCTCTATGGGGCCTTCTTTACTTGATGTCCTAAGCATGTGCTTATTTTGCTTGAACAGTTGATCCAAAGCTGGGTGAAGGTGGATTGTGGAAGGCTTGTACACTGGGTCCTGGGCTGGTGCTTAGTTGCCCCATGACCTGTGGGGGACAGAGGAATTCTCTGGTGTATTCTCTTCACCATGCCAATTGCAGGCTCTTCAGAGGCATGTTCTGGAGGAGCTCCCACCTCAGTTTCCTCAGGGGTAAATTCTTGAGCTAATGGACCAGTGGCATCTCCTTGGGATTCCTGCTCTCCCCGAGGCTGTGTTTCTGGCTCCTCTTTGGAGGCGTCAGAGTCCCAGAGCTGGTTCAGTCATTGACTGACGGGGGCCCAGCCCTATTGCATGCAACAGCACAGTTAATAGAGCAGAGGGAGAAACCGTGTGGGTCTGCAGGAGCCATAGAGAAGCAGAGGGGAGGAACAGCAACCTCTAGTAGCTACCTATGGAGTTGGGGTCTCCTCTACTCAAGAATGAGGACAGGAAGGCAGGAATTGGGAGTGGCCAGGGGAAGGAGGATAAAAGAGCTCAGCTGAAGAAGGGAAGGTAACGGTTGGTTAGCACCAGGGGGAAGTAGACCATCTGGCTAGGTTTGGCATTTCTTCTGTCTGAAGAGATCCAGTCCTTTATGGGACTAGGAAAGTGATATTCTTGGCTAAAAGTACAGCAAGTAGCCTTCCCCCCTTCCCCCCAAATGATTGCCTAGCTACTTAGTTTAACCCTGCAGGGACAAGGCAGTGGCCAAGGGCTAAAAATTTATTTAAAAGATCTGGTGAAATAGTTGGAGGTTCTGACCCTGGCTGAAGGGTGACAGTTAATCTCTGGAACTGGTTGTTGTAAGTGATTTGAGCCACTAAAGTGAACCTTCTGCATTTCTTGGAGGGTTGGTGTGTCCTTGGCAATGTTGATTGGTGATAGAATATCCCAGTGGGGTTGTGACCTCTGGCCCTGGAAGCTGGACAGTCCCACATCTGGATGACCATATTAACCAGAGTTAACTTTGTTATAACCATGGTTTAGCATGACGCTCAAACCAAGCATTAGTCCCTCTTTTTCTTTGGGTAGTTTAGTGTAGCATATAAGAAATTTCCAGGTAGTTTCTAGTCTACGCCCTGGCCAGACCTGACCTTGATAACAGAGTGACTGCATTATATATGTCTTCTGACTGTGCTCTGAATCCTGCCTTACTCTCAAAGATTTATCTGCCACAGTCTAGTATAGTATGCTTATGCACATAGAAGTCAACGGTCTTAAGATTGCCAACCTCATGCTTTTCAGCTTAAAAAAGAGATGACTGAGAGGGGACATGACAGAGCAGGAGTTCCCAACATGGTCCAGTGGGCAGGGCCAGATATGGCTTTTTTTGCCCAGCAAGACTTCTAATTGACTATTGGAGATTTGATTGACTGTGTTAACTTTTTAAAATGTTGCTTTGGCAGCAGCTGCCATCTCAGCACAAATCTCTGCACCATGGTACTGAAATTAAGCTGTGGCAATCATGGCTGACTCCATCTTCTGTGGCAGCCATTGTGTGGGAGCCATTTTGTTGCTTCGCCCACCATGCCAAATGTGCCTGCAGTCTCGAAAAGGTTGGGGGCCCCTGTGATAGAGGTCTATTCAATTCTGTTTGGGGTTGTGTCAGCGGACTGAAATAACTTTTTCACCCTCTCCCAACATGCTGGAACTCAAGGGTGTCCCATGAAACTGGTGGGCAATAGATTTAGAATGGATAAAAGGAAATCCTTACGCATGATTAAAATCTGGAGTTTGCTGCCAGAAGATGTGATGATGGTCATAGGCAAAGGCAGCTTTAAAATATTGTTGGACAGATGCATGAAGGTGAGATGGCTGGAAAGGAAAATGTGCTTAATGCAGTTCTGCTTGCACAAGCAGCTGCGCTACAGCTGTCACACTTTAATATTAATTTTTAATGAAATTGCATCGTGCACTTGGAGCAATGGAACATGCATCAGATGGTATACATGATTTAATTTCATTTAGCTGTGAAATTGCGTTTGAAGAGATGCGTTGCGCTACCTCTTTTGAATGTAGGAAAAACTGGGGGAATACCATCACTTTCACTTAGTGCAAATTATTTGTAACCAGATCCCTTAGGACGGTGAGGAGGAATCTTAGCACTGTGACTATTTCACATGCAAAATTTTCTGTGGACTCCATCCTAGTGAGTTAAACAGTCTTCTGACATGATGTTGGGATTCAAATCTGGGTTTGTCTGGAATAAAGGTACTAGACAGCCCTGGTCTGAGTTGGGGTACTGGATAGCTGCTGTTTGAAATCTTAAAATGCTGAGATGAATCTTTCACAGGCCTCCTGGGGCATCATCTAACTACCCACACCCTAAAGCATCTAGTCTGAAACAACTTGGATAGCTTTGCAGTTGTGAAGCTGCGAACCTCCACTATTAAAGATAATTTCAACTGTGTATTCTGTTTTTCCCCCCTTTTCTCCACAGCCCAGAACTGCAGTTACATTTTGCAAGGTCCAAACGGGACACTACAGAGTCCCGGTTTCCCGTACGGTTATCCAAATTATGCCAATTGTACATGGACAATCAATGCCGAGGAGCAGAACAGGGTACAGCTTGTATTCCAGTCCTTCGCTTTAGAGGAAGATTTCGATGTTTTATCTGTCTACGATGGATTGCCACTGCAGGGAAGTCTAAGAACGAGGTATGGATATGTGTCTGTCTGTGACTCTTTTGTTCGGCTTGTTTTTGGAATCCTTTCCCTGAATGCGGCAGTGTTTGTAATCATTCTGAGATGTCTGTTGGTTGGATTAAAACATTTATGAGGATTTTGTGTTGCAATAAAAGCTGGGGCTATTTCTTTTGGTGACGCGATCTCAAACTGTCTGGATCTCATAGGCTTGATGAGGCCTTGAAAGTATTCCTTCAGAGTGTTTGTTATCACAGTGTGATCAGCTCTGAGTTGCTGCTTGAAACATTTGGAGAAGTTAATTTAGAAGTCAATAATGCAGAAGTAAAGTTTGGAGAGGAAGGTCCTAAAAAGGCAAGTCCCTCCCCCTTCTTTTGTGGTGGTAAATCACTACATAGTAATTTGTGAAACCCCTAGAGCAGTGGTGGCGAACCAATTGGCCATGCTGGCAGGGGCTGATGGGAATTGTAATCCATAACATCTGGGGCGCCAAAGGTTCGCCACCACGGCCCTAGAGGTTGTTATACCTCTCTTTTGACCCTTTTGAAGATTTGTCCCCATTACTGCCTGATTAATGAAACCAAGGAGAAAGGTAGAAATTGTTTGTATGACATTTGCTAATATTTATTTTTGACTATCTCAAGTGGGCCTTTTGTTATAAAGGTTTAGTTTAAGCTTGACTTAATAGGCTGAACAGTTAGTTGACTCACCAAACATTCAAAAGCATTTCATCAATTAAAGAAACAAAAAACAGATTGACTATGTATTCAAGATACACATCTTAAACAACAAAAATGTATAAAATAAATTAAAAAGCAACAATTCTCCTCTGTATATGAAAACACTGTCCTGACAAATTGCATTACTACCACCCAATTCTTTTATTAAAATGAACATTCAAAAACAAACAAGAAAACATGGTAAAATATGCATGCAACTGAAAATGCAGTAACTGTGATTGTAAAATATGAAAAAATGCAGTAAAATAATAAAATCTATGTATAGTTCATGTTGGCGTATGATTAGCAAAGCACAGGATGACACTCATCTTGGGTATACAGAGAGTTTTGGGCTCAATTCCTTGCATCTTCATTTTTAATGAAAACTCTGGTCCAAGAATACTGCCTGAAATTTTTGTAGGGTAATAGTTGCATCAAGGTTCTTACTTAGAATAAAGCTTTACATATCCATATGTGCCGCTCCATACTAGGTGCTAGTGGAGGCTGGGAGTCTCTCTCTAGTATGAGAAGTCTTTCACTGAAGAACAGAGGATCAAACTAGACAATGCTTGTAACACCCATGGGGTCAGGAGTCCCTGACCTGACTTGCACTTACATTAGACTCGAGGAAATTAACATTTCCCAGTGTTATGGGGCCAGAATTACCAGAGAGAACCGAGGGCAGAGTTGCAATGCAAGAATTAGCTGGTTGAATTTCTTCTGTGTCATTTTTTTTTGTACACTGGGGTCAGATGTTGATTCCTCTAATGGTCCCCTCTGGCCTTGAGGTTCTTTGAAAGTTCTCCTGTTACATGTGTACAGGAAGGCATTTGCTGTCCTAAGTGACTTCAGAACAAGTCCCACAGTCTTTGTCTCTCACGATGAACTCAGCTGGAAGAATCTGGGTTAAGGAAGCAGAAAAGACAATAAAAACTATCTGCACTGGTGGTGAGACAGATGCACAAAGTTGTGTTGGGTTGGTAAATAAATAATGTCCTCTGTGTCTGAAGATGATCAGGTTTATGCAACTTTGTTATGTAGGAGACAGGGGGTTACTTGGCAGGTGGGGAAGCAGAAATATTCTTATTGCTTGTTTCAGGGGGTCCTGTGTATGAACATATCAACTTTGTGTTTCCTCGAAGGACACAGATATCCATATCTCCTGTTCATGGAAGAAGGGGGACTGTAGGAAAAGGTGGCATCAGAAAGACAGTCTGTGGACTTTTAATGACCCCATGTCATGCACTCTTACCTTGCAAGGGACCCTGCCTCCGAATGCCATCTTTTCATAGTTCTGTTAAATCAGGTATTAGCAACCACAGTAGTATCCTCTGGGTACGCATTAGGAATCCTTGTCAACTCTCCCAAAGCAAGAATGAACTTAATTTGACTTTTTCACAGGGATACATTTTCCTGACACAATTATTGATACTTAGTCACAGTGGAACCTCAGTTTTCGTCGATAATCCGTCCGGGAAACCTCAGCGAAATCTGAAACCAACGAAAACAGAGGCAGTCACTGGCAAGCAATGGAAATGCATGGGTCGCCGTTTGTTGCCACAAAATTAGCATGCGCGCGCTGACGATAACCTACAAAACTTGAAGCAAACATTGAAAAACCGAGACAATGTTTTTGGGGAAAGAATCAACGAAAACCGAAACTGACGAAAACCAACAACAACAAAAAACAAGGTCCCACTGTATATCAAAAGTTAGCTCAATACGTAGATGGGACTTCTGTGCAGTTCCTGGGACTGCTGGTGTTTGGGAGTCGATGGGAAGTGTGAGTCAGTTCTAGCCACTGGATAATCCTCACCTGTTCCCTCAGCCAGTTAGAATAACAGTTTTGGTGCAGCCATTGATGATGCCCGAATAAGTGAATAGCTGTGACTGAGTATCTGCCTTGCATGCAGAAGGTCTCAAGTTCATTGCCACTTTTAGAAGAATCAGGTATAGTTTGTCTCAGAAAAAGATGTTAGTAGAGTTGTATATTTCTCTGCTACAGAGCTCAACATGTCGGACCTTCTTTGTTGTAGAATGTTCTGCCTAGGTCCTAGGACAGACCTGGGCATTATGCGGCCCAGGGGCCACATCCGGCCCGCCGGATGACCCTGACTGGCCCTTATGACAGACTTGGCCCTGGCCTAAGAGGACCTGTTTAGAACCGCACTGCTCACGCTAACCCTCCCCCTTCCCCCCTCACTCAGTGGCTTCTGGGGCGATCCCCTCCTTTGAAAGCCCCGCAGAAGCCGGTTGCCTTGGCTGCCTGCTTCTGCGGGGCTTTCAAAAGCCCCAGTCGATGAAAAAAGTAGGTCAAGGGACTTAAGTTTCCCCACTTCCTTGATTGTCACAGTGGATAACTATGAAGGTAGGTTAAGCCTGTGATTCTTTGTGCCAAATAGTGTTGTATACAGAACTGTTGCCACTGATTCCAAGTTGATCTGTGCACCTGTCAGTCACTTGCACAATGCAGAATTGAGTTCAGCCTTTTGGCCCGGCCCTCCACAATATTTTCTGTTTCTTATGCGGCCCCGTGGAAAAAATAATTGCCCACCCCTGTCCTAGGAACTACCTAGCCCTGCCCCCCCCATCCATTTGAAAGTTAAAAAATACATTCTCCTGTATCAACATATCACATTCAATAATGCACAAAATGATGGTTTTGACAAGGGCAGCATGTAAAAATGAATGATAATTCTCTTATTTGTTCAGGATTATATTCTAATGCGGAAGCATACAATTTTCTTGACCACTGTCCCTCAACTGGCTGTACTAGTATCTTTTTCTGAGTCAGAGTATAGTAGTAGATTGAGCTTTAATCATGTGCATCTTTTCCATAAACTCCATGCACGGAGGACAAGTGGAAAATCAAATGGAATAAAATAAAAATCAGATGGGGCTGAGAAGTTAAAATGGAGGCACAACAAAGAAGTGGCTTTTGCTGAAACATGTCCTTGTACTAAGCTGCTGTGGAGAAAAAGTTGCCGTATAATACTAAGAACGAGCGAGGAAGTTTAAATCTCAGCTCGCCCATAAAGAAGGCTTGGCTAAATTCATGTAATCCCTTGATGGATTGAGAACGTATTACAGGTGTTCTTTCTTCTCTTCCATTTACGGATGTTCTGCTGCCGATTGTTTCTTGAGACACTTGAACCGGGTAGCTGTAGTTTAATGACAGCCTCCAAACCAGGATTTATGAAACCGACTTCACGTGATGGCGGCAAATGCTAAATATTCCTTCTGATTCCTTAAGCTTAAAAAAAAAGTCTTTCTCTGTCACTTTTTACAGCTCCTTTTTAGTCAGGAGTAAGTTTTGCTGCCTTCAATGTGATTTGGTTCCTGATAAAAAGATTTAGGATTGCAAGACAATGATATTACCTCTCTTTTACCTTTGTTGAAAAGATATATATTGTTTTATGCACACATATATATTTTAAAGGGGTTCTCACTGCCTTCGACCTAATCAGCGATTCAATCTTGGGTTTGTTTAGTATTTTTTAGAGCAACCTTTTCCTCATTAAACTCTTTCTTTTTCCTGCAGTAGCTCCCCAAAACAGAATTTTCATTTCTTTCTTAAGCTATCAATTTTATATCCCCCCCCCCCTTCTCTTTCTGCTTTCCAAATGTACTCCATTCATCATCTGAGTACTAGTCTCTGAGATGGATGACTGTACATCATTTATCAAAGCTCACGCCACCAGGCTCCTGGCTAGAAAACTCCAGAGGGAGGGAGGCTAGTGGGAATGATCAGGGAAGTAAAGATACAGTAGGACCCCTGTGTGCAATAGCCAGAGAGAAAGTAGACCCAAACACCCTGACTCCACCTTGCATGTAATGATCATTGGCTCTTGTGTACAGTGCCTAGAGGAAGAAGAAGAGTTTGGATTTATATCCCACCTTTCTCTCTTGTAAGGAGACTCGTGGCTTATTAGCTCCTTTTCCTTTCTCTCCCCGCAACAGACACCTTGTGAGGTAGGTGGTGCTGAGAGAGTTCCAAAGAACTGTGACTAGCCCAAGGTCACCCAGCAGGAATGTAGGGGTGCAGAAAGACATCTGGTTCACCAGATAAGCCTCCGCCACTCAGGTGGAGGTGTGGGGGATCAAACCCGATTCTCCAGATTGGAATCCACCTGCTCTTAATCACAACATCACTACTGTCAGATGAAGTGTCCATGCATACATAACTTCCCCATGGTCAGCAGCACTATTTTCTTTATTTTTAAAAAAATATAGTTTATTATTTTCCACAAAATTAAAACTTAATATAGAAAAATGAAAGGAAAGAAAAAAATAATAAACAGATCTACATTAATAACTAATTGAACTAAAATGCCAATTACAATTCAACATATAATGAAAAAGAAGGAAAAACAAATTTGTCAATGTGTCAATCCCTTCATACTAACATACTTGTTGAAAAGATATATATTATTTTATCCTCTTGTACATTAAAAAATTGCACATTAGTAAAACATAAACTTAGCACTACTTCATATGTTATTTAAGGTAAGACTCTTCATTACTTTCCATTTATATTCTGGACTTCAGTTAATTTTACCGTACAAAAGTATTCTCTCATTTTAACTTCCCAACAACACTGTTTTCTAAACGCTGCTGATCACAGGCAGGGAGCAAGTGTACAAACAACTCGTCCACGCGTTGTCACCTTGCGGACAACCTGGCAACTACATGGAGGTAGGGAGTGGGCAGCGTGATTGTCCTTCTTCCTGTGCAAGCATTAAGTCGAAGCAGGGGGAGATTGTCTGCACAGGGTTACTGGTTCAAGGGGCAAGTTACATGCTGCATGCACACATGTATAATGAAGTCTGTAAAATGAAAAGGAGCCTAGTGAGGCTGCACTTTACAGCTGAGGGGCAAGGGCTGTTAATCTTTTCGCTGCAGTTTTTTTGCCCAGAATGCTACCTCAATGGCTTTTTCCGCAGATTGGCCTCCAGATGCATGTCTGCAAGATCAGACATCATGCGGGTAAACATCTGGGGTGACTTTGAGCGGTTGGCAAAAGAGTCATTGAATTTTTGTATGCCAGAGTTGCCATTTCGAGGACCGTTAATAACTTTGACCTTCCATTTTGCTCTTTTTTGCACCTGCTTTCTCAATTCTTGTTTCCTGGATCTGCTGCTGCTTATGCAGGGAGGGGGGACCTCTTTCCTGTTGCCAAGGCAACCCCGACATGTTCTGTAAATGAAATAAACCCCCCATTTTTTAAAAATATAAGAGTTGTTGCTCTTTGCTGTATTAATCTCAGCTGGGTGTTCGTTGGGGTAGGCGTCTCGTTGCAAGGGCATTTTGTTGACCAGGGACCCAAAAGGCATGAAAAATTGAAGGGAAAAAAGAGGGCTGGTTTCTTGATTGCGGGTGGGGTGGGGGTAGAAGGACTTGCAAAATGTGCTTTCTTTCTGCTCAGTATTTTTTAGTTCTACCTGACCTTCATGCCTTCAAAATTGTGGGTTTCCGTGCCTGGTTTTCATGTTAAAAAATTAAGTTGTGTCTTCGTTGCACCCCATTTTTTCCATGGTATTGTTTTCAGACTTATTACAGTTCCCCTTTCCATAGGCTAGATTCTTTACCCATTGGCTTGAGTAACTTCCCTGAGAGAGTGACTTGCAAGGAACTCTGTAAGAGCTGTACAGGAAATGTATTAATCAGCAATCGCAGCAATGTTGTGGGGACGGGGTTATACAGCCTTTCATCCCGTATGATATTTGATGCTTATTTTAGGTCTCTACAGCGAATGCTTTTCTGAAAATCCCACTGGTGTTCGAGCATATCTGCTTTGGGTTGTATGGCTTGGTGTGTGTGTGTGTGTATCTTTGTGTATGTACAGTGTGTTGCTGGCAGGCATCAGCTATGGCATAGTCAAGTAGTCCAGGTTCAGGGCAGGCAACAGGCAGAGGCATGGTCAGGGAAGTCCAAAGTCAGGGGAGGTGGCTAGCAGAGATGTGGTCAGGCAGGTCTGTCAGATTTATTTGGCTCTTACTGAAAATATTCTGGTTAAAAAAAACCTGAAATTTTTGTTCTCCTCCTTCCCTCCATGAGGGGAAATAGTGCAAGGAGAGAACTGCCCCATCTGGAGCTTCTCAAGGTCTTCAGGGCTTGAGAAATGCTGGCTGGGCTCAGATCCTGCATGTGGGGCTGATTTGGCCCACTCTCCCCTGCTCGCTGGTCCAAGGCCTTAAGGCGGCGATGCGGGGGGAGGGGGAGTTTTCATGTGAAGCTGCTCAGCCCTGCATGCAGGATCAGGCCCACTGTCCCCCTGCCTCTTCTGCCTAAGCCCCAAAGGGCTTGGACAGCAGAGGCAGAACTGCAATCCTGCATGTGGGGCTGGTTATCCCCGATGGAGGATCAGACCATTTCTCCCCCTGCCTCTAGTGACCACAAAGGCGACAGGCGATCTTCCATGCCAGGCTGTTGAGCCCTGCATGCAGGATCAGGTCTCCTCTTTTAAGTCTCTGTTGTCCAAGCCCTTCAGAAGCAAGGGCTTACAATGAAGGGGGGCTGCTCTCTCTTCCCCATCTCCCTGCCTATGTCTCTCAAGTCCAGGAGGCAGGGAGATCTGAGCACTGCCTGGGTTAAGCCCAGACCAGCCCTCAGATCTCTCTCCCCGCCCCACCAAGGAGGTCTTGGAGACTGTGGGAAGATCTAAGTGCTGGGCTGGTCTTAGCCCAGCGCAGTGTTCAGATCTCTCTCTCTCTCCCCCATCCCACTGCAAAAGCTGATAAAGCTGGATCATGGGTTGTTGTTTCGGTAAAATCCAAAAAATTCGGTAAGATCCAAAAAAAAGCCAGATTTTTTAGACATTTTGATTTACCGAATCAACCGATTTACTCTAGGTTTTCCTGAGAAAAGACAAGCACCTTTGATTCAGGGGATAGGAATTGCCACCATGCTGCTTCTAGAGCAACGGTGCATGTATGATGGAGGAGATAGAAAGGTGGGTGGGCAAGGTTGAAGGGTGCTGATGCTGTCAGTTTCCTGTCCAGAGCATATTTGTCTTTCCTTCTCCTTTGCACGCAAGAGAAAGAGAAGTGTTACTGTTTTGGTAGCATTATACAGAAAAGATTTTTTAAAAGTCATGACAGCAGCAATGGAGAAGGGGCAGAGAGCAACTTTTGATTGCTTGAAGGGTGACCGCTTACTCCTCAGTGACCTTCTACTCACCCCTGGTCTAAAAAGAATGAAAAGAAACATCTTCCATTAAGTTTGCAGCACTGACTGGCTGACCTGGTCAGATTCTTCCTTGCCTCCGATGAGCAGGCAGGCACAGCTCGACAAGCTGGAATGAGTTATCTTGACTCACGGGATTTCCTTCCTTCCCGTTCTTCGTCGTCGTGCCTTCTGCCACATCTGGACCAGCTGTGTTGCCCTCTGTACCTCCAGCTTGCCAAAGTGTTGCAGGGAAAGATCAGAAAGCCTGTGTTGCCGGTCTGCCAAAAAGAAGAGGAGAGAAGCAGGTGTAGCTCTGTATGAAGCCCAAACGGGAGACCCTGCTCGAGAGCCATATGTCAGCTGCTCACTGTACTTTTGGAAGGTTGCAAAATGTGAACGATGTGTAAATAAATATGGCATCGCATAAATCAAGATGCGGGAACAGAAGAGACTGTTTTGATATGCCTTCTCCCTTGTTGCCCGTGTTCTGATTATGGAACCTAATGTCGAGGAGAGAACATTTGCTAACCGTGTTACTGTAAGATTAGGGGGAACATCGGAGTCTCTTATACATTATTCAGTGAGCGTCTGTTGGCGATTGCTGGCTGCTTAATGGCGGCCGCTGAGCCTGGCGCCAAAAACATACATCATTTGTTAATAGAGAAATGTCCTTCTCGGATCTGCGAATGAGCTTGGTTAGCGGGGGGGGGGGGGGGGGGGGAGCGTCTCAAAATTCTCCTGCCTCCAGAGGCTCACTTCTTTTGGCTGCCTTTTTAGCTGACAGAAGAAATAATTTTTATTATTCACATTATTTTAAATTTCTTTGCAGAAAACTTTCATCACGAGATTGCAGGGCTCAGCTGATGAGGTGGCAGTTCTAAAAGCAAGGGAGCCAATTTAAAGGTCATTCCAAGTTACCTGTTTTGGGTAGACTTTGGATGAGGTTTTGGAGAGAATCGGGCCAGGTTCAACCAGCGCCTTTACGTTTGACATTTTGCAGATTCTTGGAGGGCTCAATGTCCTGGCTGCTTGTCTGGCAGCTTCAGGAGAGGGAAGGCTGCTGCAGGCAATCTGGAGAAGATTCTTAGGAAGATCCCCCTCAGAGGTGTCACAGGAACCTGTGATCCTGCCTCCTGTGGAGTCCATATAAGGCCTATCGGGGTCAGTATCGTCTGCCCCAATTGGCAGCTCCTCTTTAGGGTCTTTCATACCACTGGCTACCTGATCCTTTTAACTGGAGATTCTGGGAGTAGAACTTGGGACCTTCTACATGCCAAACGGGTCCTCTATCACTGAGCCACAGCCCCTTATAACACAAACTAGACGGGAGTTTGGGGTTCCTATTTTCTCTACTGTTAATAGTGAATCTCTTGCATGTAGCCTTATGGCTCAGGAGTGGATCTGTCAAATATAGATTGCATTCAAGGAGTTCCTTGTTAAGGTGGCAGTTCCCTTGCCTCTTTGGCTAAAGCCAGCCCTTCCTGTGCCTGGATCACTTTGTCATTTAACTCCCTTCCTTGCAGCCTCTGCAGAATATCCAAAGTAGCTGTATTCCAGGAACCTACGAATTTCTGCATCAGCCTTTCTGAAAGACAAGACCTTGCTGTGCGGGAGGGACGTGGGAAGTTTATTTTTTGTCATATTGCATTAACTTGCCTGCTGCTGGAATGTAATAAACGGTGTGCTGTTTTGCTTGCAGATATATTCACCTGAGAAAGGTCAGATTGTCAGAGGTCCTGTCATATCACTGTAGGAGGTTCTGAATATTTATACTTAACTCTCGCTACTGCATCAGGCAAGAGACAGGCAGCACGATGAAGGCCAGTCTGAGGGACATGAATCTATGTGTTTTCGCATAGGCAAATGGTTGGTCATTTTATATCAGGCCAGATTGTGGGAGATGTGAATACATCCAACTATAGTATGCAGAGGTGTAGTGCCTACAGCGACATGTGGAGTCACATGTCCTGGGCGTAAGCCATGGGAGACAGAAAATTGAGGCAAGGTGGGCTAGGTGCAACAGGAACACGGCAGAGGCCTGCGGGTGGGTGGAGCCATGCATGAGGAGGGAAGGCAGCATGCTGGGCCTCTGGCTGTCTCCCACGTCTCCCTCATGGACAGGCTGGAGGAGGCTGACTCCTGCCACCCAGCCAAGCCTCTCTGGCGACCACCCACCCACTACCACAAGCACTTGAGGGTGTGGAGGAGGGGGCCCAGCCGAGTGGCAGGAGTCGGCCTCCTCTGGCCTGTCCATGAGGGAGATGCGGGAGACAGCCAGAGACCTGGCACGCTGCCTTCACTCCTTGCAAACTGCTCTGCCTGCCAGTTGGCCTCTACCACACTCCTGCTGTGATAAGGCCTCGCCGCTCCTACTGTGCCAAGGCCTCACCACACCAACTGCCTCCCGCTGCTGGGCCCCGCTGGCAGAAGGCAGGAGGTGGGTGGCAGAGAGGCACCGCTCTTCCTGCTGCTGGGCCGGATGATGATACTGGCGACGACCAGGCCAGCTGAATCCCACCAACTGGTTATACACCCAGTCAAACAGGCCTGGGCTATAGAAGCCATGGTGAATCCATTCCAGTCTCACCTATATCAAAAAGCCATCTCTGTTCAGAAACTACTGTACACTTTGCTGGACTTTGCATGTGCCTTATTCAAAATTGGTTTTTTAGAACCTCTAGAATCAACGTGGACCTGCAGTGAAGCTGGGTCAAGAAGAGGAGCAAGTGAACCACAGACAGAATTTCCAGTCTAATATTGATTATAGAATGGCAAACAGTTTTCTTGGTAGGGCCTGCAAAATTCCAGACAGTTGGACGCTAGAGTTGCCAACTCTGGGTTGTGAAATACCTGGAGATTTTAGGGGTGGAGCCTGAGGAGAGTGGGGTTTGGGGAGGGGAGGGTAACAGTGGGGCATAATGCTGTAGAGTCCACCTTCCAAAGCAACCATTTTCTCCAGGTGAACTGATCTCTGTGGCCTGCACATCAGTTATAATAGCAGGAGATCTCCAACCGCCACCTGGAGGTTGGCAACTGTATTAGAAGCACTAATTGTTGTTCTGAAGTGTGGAGACCTCCCTCCTTTCTGAACCATTCAGATCTTTAGCTTGTCATACGCTGGTGATGCCGGTCTCGGAAAGGAAGTGTTTAGCTTCCAGCAGCTGCAAACCCCTCCCCATCCTGTCAGTAGTGCCCCATGACTCCCCATGTCTCTGGACTGGAGCTGTCAAAGAGTGCTCTAAGGTTTGCACCACAGGATGACAGTATGAATTTTAAAAAGTATTTTTAGCATTGGCCTTCTCCATTTCGCTACGAAGCGTCTTGCTATCGCTGGCGAGTACTTGCCGCAAGCAAGTTTCACAAATTGCTATGACTTTTTTTAAAATAATAAAGATATCCTGTTGCTTAAAATGAGATGCCTTTCAGACCAGTTTTTTTCCTTTTAAAGTATCTTTGTTCTCTCCTTGTTCTGCCCTAAAAATGTTTTTAAAGGGTTTTTATCTGATAAGTTACGTTTGACCTTCAATTAGTATGGCTAATGAGAAAGTGCAAAAGAGCCCGCTGAAGGAGGAAAATAGTCATTTGGGATGAAAAATTAGAAGAAAAATCTTTTCTATAAAGACAGGCAAAAATGAAAGCCTGTAAGCTAGACTGGGTGACTTCAGGACTCTATTTAGACAATCCAGATTCCTCACCAAACAACGATGAGTTTGGAAACCCGTAAGAGTTATTAAAATGGAACATATTTCCATAATATCACTTATTTTGCATTACTCTGCATTTTAAAATTTTGTATAAATTATTCCCAGTTTGCAGGGGTGGAGCGAGGGGAAACTGCGCCTGGGACACACGCGCACCCTGCGCCCCTGCTGCAGCACCACCGACCCCTCCCCCGGAATGCCCCTGCCACAGCCCGGCCATGTCTCCTCCTCTGCTACGCCACTGCCAGTTTGTTGTTAATGATGAGGGGGCAAGCCTTTTCACAGACTTGAGTCCTTATTCCCAGCCTCCAAAAACAAGATCCATTCATGCATGTGGATTTTGAGATTTTTCTTTAGCAGGTCTTTGCAGTTGTAAGGTACATCTGAAACCGTAATAGCTGGGGTTCCTAAGACATTGTGGCTCAATGGTAGATCACCTGCCTGGCATGAAGAAGGTCCCAGGTTCAGTCCCCAGAATCTCTCATTAAAAATGATCAGGTAAGAGGTGACATGGAAGACCTGCTCTGAAAATCCTGAAGACCCGCTGCCATTCTGAGCAGGCAGTACTAATGAGGAGGTGCTGTTCAAGGCTGGACTGGGCCAACCCCAACTTTGAACTGGGGGCTCCCCCTCTGAAGTCTGCAGTTTAAAGCTGGACCCAGCCAAGCCAAGCCCAGCCCTGAATTGTATTCCCGCCCTCAACCCTCAAACTCCAGATGAAATTTTGGGGTGGAACATGCAGTTGAATGCTAGACTTGAGCCCAGTTTTGAACTGCGCACCCTGTCCCCATACTCCATGTGGAGGTGCAGCTTAACGGTGGGAAGGGCAGGGCTTCTAAGGTGGGTTGCCCCCCCCCAAGCAGTTTCTGGTGCATGAGCCTGACTTTGTCCCACCCTAGATACACCAGTGTCTGTCTTTTCCAGAATGCTGCAAAAGGGCTTTAATCTGTGGTGGGATCCAAACATTTTAGTAACAGGTTCCCATGGTGGTGCGATTCAAACCAATGGGGCTGGGCGGGGGCACGACGGGGGCGAGGCATTCCTGGGCGGGGCTATGGCAAGGAAGCAGCCGCTGCACCTGTCCTTGGGCGGGAAATGAATGCATGCAGGCTCAGGCTGCCACACACGCCAGTGCACCTCCTGCTAGATTGCTTCAAGTTCTGCGCGCTACTGCTGAGAGGAGGGCATAACTAAGGCAAAAATCACGTGGCAAAATCACCTATTAGTAACCCTTTCTCAGCACACACAAATAATTAGTAACCTACTCTCAGGAACCTGTGAGAACCTGCTGGATCCCACCTCTGGCTTTAATATATGAACAGAGGTGCCTTCTTTTGGCTTTGGGATGCCGCACTGATGCTGTAGATGGTGGCCTTGGGTCTCCTTTTTTGCTGAAGGAAAGAATGAGTGTGTGCAAAGGGCTGACGGTGCATGCTGGAACTGGGGCTGTACATATTGGAGGGAAACAGAGAACTTGAAATTTACAGCTTATGATTCTGCTTGGGGGAAGTCTTGGCACTCCATAAAGTGTCTCTGTGCTTGTGATGCGTCAACATGCACATGCTTGGGGGAGAAAAGAGACTCACTCAACTTCAGTTTAATAACAAATACTTCTCAGGCGTGACCTTCAAAGTTCCCCCCTGAGCAAGGCGCCTCTTTAGCTGCTATATTTCCCTTTTATCAAAATTAATGACTGCTGAGGAAAGGAGATACAATCTGAGTAGATCATTGAAGATACAATGAAATTGTGGAGTGTGATTGCAAGAGATATCAAATGGAAAATTGACAAATCTTCTGCACCCATTGACTTTAATTCATTGCTCCTGCAGAGTCCTCTGGGAGCGGGGAGGGAAGATGGGGGCTGTTGGGAGAAGTTTCTTCAGAACTGAAATGCGGCATGTGAGGAGGGGAGCTTCGGATATCTCTGCCTTTCCTCACAGAAAACAACTTCTGAAGGAAATGCTTTTTGGCCTTTTTCTCTGAACCCTTGAGATGGGGGTAGAAGTATGTTGCAGAGAATATCAGGTGGCCGCTGGAAAGTAGCGTCTGCAAGGCCTAGTTAAACTTCTCACTTGTTACAATGCAATTCTAGTGGATGTTTCCCACCACTGCGGAGTCATAATATCAGCTACGTAGAGGGGTGTGTTAACATCACATCATAAACATGCAGGATAAGTTGAGGAACACTTAATGGAGGGGGGGAGCTACAGCCGTCACACAGTCCATTCTCCAAAGCTGCCTTTTTCTCTAAAGGAACTGATCTCTGTAGTTTGGAGATGAGTTGTAATTGTGGGAGATCTCCAGACCCCACCTGGAGGTTGGCCACCCAAGGAGAGTGACATTTTTTACAGTCAATGACCAGTAATAACAAATAACAACAGTAACAATTGGCCTAAAAGGAAGAAATTACAAATAATCCTACCCAAGTCCCAAAATTAATAAAAATAAATAAAATTGATTAAAATCTTAACGTATAATATACCCAAAAAAAAAATTCCCAGCGATCTTAACTACTTTGAATTAATTATGCTTGCTACTGTGAAATTTGTACACTGTTTCAAAGGACTTGGCTACCAGCTTTGCTTTTACAGAAGTTCATCAATAAGGAAAACATGAGTTCTAGTTGACTCAGAGTGTCCAGAATTCTTGTTCAATAAGGGTCCCAAAATCTTGGTTCGAGCATCATATAAAAACTGCATCTAAAGTTTCCATTTCTGTGCCCAAACACAAAGTATTTAGGGTGAGGAATCTTCCTGAATTTCCCTTCCAAAAACAGCAGGCAAGGAAGCTGAACAACATGCTAAAATAAAGGCCCTTCAGCAAATGTCGGCCTCCATCCTGCCCCCAGTTCTTCATAAAGCTGCTTTTTACCCTGAGGCTTTCAATTAATATTTCCACTGTAACTGCATATAGATGCCTTTTAATGAAGAGGATTGCATTGTGTGTGTGCTTTTCTTTAACACTGCAGCTCCTTTGAGTTCTGTGCTCATGCGCTCTGCATGCCCTATGCAGTGTAGCACAACTGGGCCTCTGGTCAATACACTAGATTTGTGCATGTGGTGGGATCCTGCTTGTTCTTTCTCTTGGCAGTAAGGAAAACCTGTTGCTCATTATCTGTCCTGCCCCTTCTCCTAAGGAATTCAGAGCATCATGCTTTATTCCCCTTTATTGTATTCCCCAAAAGAGCATTTGAATATGGTTAATATTACTTGCAGAATAGCACATAGGCATGTTTAAAGTTTGTGCCCAAGTGACAGAATATCCGGTTGGTAGGCAGGTGTGAAGAAGTGTTCCTGTTACAGTATCAGGCAGATTCACACTACCCTGACAAGGAGCTTTGATCTATCGATATAGCAGGCCTAGCTGCTTTCAGTGTTGTAAAACCTGAGTAAATTTTCACAGAGGAAGCAACTTGCCAAATGGTTGTAGATCAGCAGAGATTGATCTACAGGGAGGTAGAGAACAAAGGGAATTCTGATCCAGGCTGGGCAGGAGAAGACAGCTCCTGGTCCCAGGTTGCAAAAAGACATGTTTGGAACTGTGCTGTAGCTGAGAGACATCTATGTGTTTTCCTATTTTCTTTCTTTCAATAAAATCTTTGAAAGACTCAGCAGTTTTTGAGTATCTGGAAAAAAGAACCCAGGATTCCTAAGACAGGCGGGCACCCCTCACCCCCTGGTCTTTTGACAGGAGGCCTTTTTTAAATCTTGTGAACAGCTGTTGTCTTAGAGATAGGTGTTAACAATCAACATTGGGATTCTTTGCAATTCCGAAATGTGCTCCCAGACTCGCTTCCTTGGGATCATATGATTTTGCCCTAGAAATTGGTGGGGCTGGTTAAGCTGAGAACACTCCACCTTCCCATCAATATGCTGTGTACAGTTTGGCGCAGTATCTCTGTGCAGAGGTGGAAAACACTCCCGTCAAAGCGACCTCTGCTACCTTCATCCGTGAGGAGTACATTACTAGGCCAAATCTACACGAAGTGATGAGTCAGCCCTGGCATGTTGACCAGTAATGGCATTCCTCTAGTAACTCAAAAGCAATATTTCTTTCTACAAGCTGGAAGTCTTCCTAGTCTTTGGCTCATGTTTACCTTTGATTTCTTTGGCTCAGCTCTGGATAAAAAAAAAAACCCAAGTTGCTATTAATTGGAACAGTTCCCTTGGGGTGTTTGAAATAATTTCTCATAAGTTTAGAGATCTAGCCGTATTGTCCCCATTCACCTGGATGTTGCATAGAGTAGCATGGGAAGAACCGGGATGGAAGCATCTCCCAAACTGTTGGGGTAGCTATGAGTCAGGATTAGGCCCTTCTACATAAAGCTGATTCCTTTCGAAATTTAATGTTAGATGAGAACTATATGAACACCATGGACTAAAGACAAATTTATGGACAGATTTATGGAGGAGAAGTCGATCTACGGCTACCAATCTTGATTCTCCTTGATCTCAGATTGCAAATGCCTTAGCAGACCAGGTGCTCAGGAGCAGCAGCAGCAGAAGGCCATTGCTTTCACATCCTGCATGTGAGCTCCCAAAGGCACCTGGTAGGCCACTGAAAGTAGTAGTGATGGACTCTGGTCTGATCCAGCAGGCTAGTTCTTATGTTCTTATGTTCTTAAATCACTGGGTTCTAGAGCAAATCAAGCCAGAATCGTCCTTTGAATCTAAAATGACTAAACTGAGGCTATCATACTCTGGCCACATGATGAGAAGAGTCACTGGCAAAGACAGTAGTGTTAGGACAAGTTGAAGGCAGCTGGAAAAGAGGAAAACCCACCCTGAGATGGATTGACTCAATCATGGATGCCACGGCCCACAGTTTGCAGGATCTGAGCAAGGCGGTTAATGATAGGGCATGTTGGAGGACATTAATTCTTAAGGACGCCATAAGTTGGAAGCGACCTGACTGCACTTAACACACACATATGATGTGCTCTGTGTCAGTTGAGGGAAGATTTGTGGGCCAGGGGTGGGGGGGTACCGATCATAAAAGCCCTGCATCTCCTCCTGGACTCTGGACCAATCTTTATGATTTAGGCCTCACACAAATCCAAGTGATTGTCAGCCAGTTAGAGTCATCAAAGTCCACTGGATGGGTGGGGATGAGCCAGCCTCAGTTTAAATGGGGTGAAGAAACGAACATCTTTATTTGGACAGAGATTGTGTGGATCTGGAAAGGAGTGTCAAATTAGCCAAACTTTTATTTGCCTTTTAATTGGGGTTTGTGGGTTGGCTTAAGAAAGAAAGCTATTTTAAGTGTGACAGTTATGCATCCTGTTAATGGCCTGTCTTTCTGAATGTGCGTATAGATTCTGTGGAAAGGGGCTCTGTGTGGGAAAAGAGCAGCCCTGAACCTGCGGAGTTAACCTGTTGGAGAAAGGGGAATCAAGTCTCCCCTCAGGATTTATTTACTTGAAGCTCAGCTAAAAAGTAGTAGTCTCACTGTGGAAATATTTATAACCTTAGAGGGTGATGTTGTATGTTGTATGTTGTATGTTGAAGCCTCCAACATATAATATTTACCCTATTCAATATTTTTTTCTGTTAAATAATTTTGTGTTGTTGATCACCACCTATCTGTCTTGTCTAGTCAAATGTCTTATTTACTTACTTGTTAGATTTATATCCTGCCCATCCCTGGCCATAGTCAGGTTTGGAAAAGTGACTTCTGTTTACCTGACGAATAAATACAGCCTTGATCTAAGAGGTTTTGAAATAAGAGACCTTTTGGGTCTTACATGCTGCCAATCCTTCATTCGAAGCTTATGTTCCCCCTTTTATCTGATTTCGAATGGTTGAGGTTTAAATCATCTGTAGGGAAATTAATAGAGAGAAATTGGGCACTCTTCAGTCCAGAAGGCCTTAAAACCTTCCCCCCTCTCTCTCTTACCCCATAGTTGCCACAGGAGATGCTGCATGTGAGCAATAAACCCATCTCTTTGAAGGTGGATAAATGTTTAGTCTAGGTCTGGAGAAAGAGAACTGAGGATGATTGGCAGAAGATCATGAAAAAGCGGTAGCAATCAAATTGCTCCCTAATATTGCACTGGATTATTTTTGCGATGATGTCAAATCTTCTCTGTGCCCAGATTTGGCCTCTCACGTGTGTGCTCAAGGATGGCGTGGCAAGTTATTGAGAACCAGTGTGCTGTAGTGGTTAAAAGCAGGTGGGCTCTAATCTGGAGAACTGGGTTTGATTCCCCACTCTTCCACATCTGGTGGCCATCCACTTTGGGCAACAGAGAGTGAACCTTGAGAGTCCACAGCTCAGGCTATCTGGTGGCAATAAAAAGATAGAAGGGCATTGGGATAGCACTGGACATCATATATATGTGCATGAAATCGCTTCACCTGTCAGAGGCTCCTAAGGCCTACTTGGGAAGATTTTACAGTTGGACAGTCACAAGGACTCAATGGTAGGCTGGATCCTGTAGCTCTGTTCTGCACATGGTGGCACTTTCCACCGGTGCAAATAGCTGAGCCCCTTTGTATCAGGGAATCTTCCTTGTGCTGGGGAAAGTGTTTCTATCTGTGAGATGGATATTCCATGATCTGACCTTTATATGTACAAGGCCCATCTTGTGGAGCTATGGTACGTTCTTGTTGATCCACTTGGTATTATGCAGCCACAGATTTTCACCTTGGATCATGTAAAACTTCTTAGTCTCTGTTCTCAGCCAAAATGTATTTTAAATGCGTGTAAGTGTAACTACTTTCTCCCCAAGCCATACAATCCCTCTGTTGCCTCTCCCTCTTCCTGTATCATCTCTCCCTCCACCAACAAAATGGAGGCAGTCAGGTGCTTGGGTTTCGATCTCCTGCGAGGTGGTATTTATACTGATAAAGTTGTGTAAACAATACATGTTTTGTTTGTTTGTTTTTAAACTTCTGTGCCATCTCTCCAGAGAACCTGCTGTAGCTGGCTTGCAAAGCAAAACTTAATAAAATCATCACAAATCATCATAGTCATTAGCAATTAGAAAAACCCGGAATTAAAACCCATGGGCAGTATTAAAAACTCAGCAAGAGTATAGAACAGTTTTACAAGATAAGCATTAAACAGGTTTCAGGCTAGAGGCAGACAAAATAGTTTTAAAAAATCAACCCCTACATGAAAAACCTGGGTAAAGAGAAACATTTTCACCGGGTGCTTCAAAGAGAGTAAGGTAGGTGCCAGGTGAGCCTCAAGTGGATGGCAAGGCAAGGTGCCACCACTGAAAAAGCCCTGTCGCTGGTTGCTTCCGCCTCACCTCTGGAAGTGGAGGTCAGGCTTGTGAGACAAAGAACTTCAGGAAAATAGAGAGGTAAAGCATGTAAGAGGAAATGTCCCTGCATTGTTTCTATTTCTTTCTTCCACAGCCTACGTGCAGGAGTTACTCCCACGCCAGTCACATATTTCCGGAGCAAGCTTGTAATAGCCGACAAAATTATCATTTGCTGCATAGATTTGTGCTGTCAATCCGTCTTTATTTCGGCCATCAGCTGCAGTTCATCACACAGCTAGATAGGATTCTATCGTCTTAATCCTGCATCTCTGGTTAATGGGCTGTGTTGCTTTCCCCCCCTTAACAAGGCTAGGAAGCAAGTAAATACATATTTCTCAATTTTTATTCTCATCTCCCCGCTGCCTATGAATAAGAGATGCTCACCATATTTCAGGGAGGCTAGTATGGTTGCAAGTATTATTATTTTCAATAACACCTATCTTGGTTTAGCATTTCCTTGCAGCTTGTTAGAGCTGCTTTGATACGAACTTCAGTATTCAGATGCCTTTTCTTTGCTGTCCGATCTTCTTACAGCGGGCAGGTGACATCAGAAGTTCTGTGAGTAGGTATAGAGAGAAGGTAATTGTTATCGAAAGAATGTAAGGGATGGGTGTACAGAGGTGACAGCTGTGTTATTTGTAGTAAAGATGGGAAATTTGGGATTGGATTTTAGGGAAGATTCCAGCATGCACAGCAGACCTTGTGCTAACAGAAGTACTGAAATTACTCACAGGATTCTTGTGCTAAGTGAAAGCAGTTGTATCCCTGCTGTCTTTTCTGCATGCATAAAACATAACACAATGTATTTCTTCCAATACAGTTTCGAAAGAGAATTAAATAAAACCATGTAAACAATCTGTTGTACATTCTTTTTTCTCCAGATGCACAATATTTCATTAAAAATGATATTAAGGCGCTGTGTGCTCCTGCAGCAGCCTCTGCGTTATTGCACCTATAAGTGGAAAATATGCTAAGCGCATTTTCCTTGCTGCTTATGCATGGCTGGACCCCCAATTCTCATATGTGCCCTGTTGAGCAGCTGAGGAGGCAAAGGTCTTTTGATGTGCTTAAACATTTCTGTTTCCATATAGATGCCTCGTGTTCTTTGACCTCTGACAGGCAAGCACTTTCCAGTCAAAACAACTGATAGCTCTAACATGGTGCATAACTCCCTCGGCACGGGCTGTTAGGAAACAACTGCTAAACTGAACTGAGAGTGACCTGCCACCCCCTTCTGTCCATTTTCATGTTCTTCCCGCTTGGTGTGAAGTCCGTCCATCTGGAGCTGACCATTACTGACAGCTCCTAAAAAACCAAACTCCAGTTTTTTCATCTCTCCTCCCCTTCCTCTGTACTCTGCCCTGCTGCTAATTTGCTTCCTTCTGGTGAGTTCGTAACTATCCATGTTTCCCTCAGGCTTGGGCTTGAGGTCCAGCTTAAAGTCAAAGTAGACATTACATGTGATACAAGTAAGGATTTGGGTGTCCATCCCACCTCACCAGGGGCAAGGGGGAACTCTTCCCAGAGCTCGCATGAGCCCTGCATCCCTGCTGTGGCACCATCCACCCCCACTCTGGAATGCCCCGTCATGCCCCTGGAACACCCCCGCCATGCCGTGCACCCTGGGCATCACAGCCCACCTGGCCCCATTGGCGCTACGCCTCTGCAGTTCACTCAAATGTGTAAGAATTTAGGTATTGATGATGGAGGAGGAGGGACTTCCAGGTTCCCTACCATGCTGTTTTGCCAGCAGAAAAAACCACAGGGGTCCCGTTTACCACTTTTTTTCTGCCTCCAGGTTATCCCGTGCTTGTTTTTCCACTAGTGAAAAGTGCTCAGGGGTGAAGTTGGAAACTGTTCCTCCACCCCTCACATCTCTTCAGGGCAGAACAGAGTGGTTCCTACATGTGACAATGAGTTGGGTTGTGTCCTGATAGATGTCATGCATAACTTCTAGTATGACTCTGAGGCTCCATCTGCAAAGAACTCCTGTTGGATGAGGAGCAATGCAAAGACCCACGCCAGCTTGTTTTGTTTTGCAACCATGAGGTGTTATGTGACGCAGCGATTTTGTAATGTGTAGATGGAGCCTTAGTTGTTGGTTAGGCTGAATGTCTGGCAAGGCTCGGGGTTGGTTCACAAGAAGCTCATACTGCCCATTGTATTAGGGGAAGCAAGTCATAACGCAAAAGCAGCTTCTTCAATTTCCCAGTGGCAAGTACAGAATAGGATATCCCCCCCTCACTGCTCCTCTTCCTTCAGGATGCTGGAGAAAGTGTGAAACTAAACTACCAAGAGGACTGGGTGTGTGTGTGGGGGGGGGGGGGGGTCTGGGTTAGGCTCACCAAAAGCCTGCTTTGGGTGGGCAGTCTCCCAGGGAACCCCCCCCCCCCTGTCCTTGCCTCTTGGGCCATAGTGGAAGAAGGAGTGGGAACAAGTGTTTCATGATGAAGTTCTTCATCTAATAACTGAATTGTTTTTCCTGAGGTGACTTCTCCCCTTTCTGAAGCCAGTCTTTCACCATCGCCACCCTGCCCGTTCGCATTTGAAAGCATTCCCTCTCCCCTCAAAAAGCATGATACTTCAGAGAAATAAAAAAGCAAAGATGTTTTCAAGATTGGGAAATAAAAGCAACTATTGCAGAGTGATTAAGGAAAAAACAAGGCAAAGAAGGAGAAGGGAGACTACCCTGACCCATGTGTCGTATATTAAAAACAACAAAAGACTCCTTAAACTGTCATTTCCCCCAAATGGCTGCAGATTGTTGATGAAAATGATTTAACAACAACCAAAAAGAGCTGTCCGTAAATGAAATAGGTCCATAAAGAAATGGAGAGCGTGAGATTGGGGGGAAAGTGAACCATTTGCAGGAATGGCCTGTAGGCAGTAATATTCATTTTTGACATTATTGATTGTGTGGCGCATATTCTTCTGGCTAGAGACATAATTAACCATTCTGTCAGTCTGACTAGATGGACCCACTTGCCAAAATTGTGTTCAAATTGATATTTTTGTCGCTGCAAGAAACAAAGCAAAAAGGGAAATAGCCAGACACACACTTCATAAAATGATAAGCCTTTTTGCACTGCTGGCTTGCAAACATCCCTTAAATAGAATGTCCTGTGGTGAAATCAGGTTTAAAATGGCACTCCTCCAAGAAGCACACTGAGTGACTGTGAGGCAGTCACACCCTCACAGCCTTTCTTGACTCAGTAGGCTTGTCAACTCCAGGTTGGGAACTTCCTGTTGGCTTGCGGGTGGAGACTTGGATGGAGGAGAAGTCGATTTATGGCTACCAATCTTGATCCTCTTTGATCTGAGATTGCAAATGCCTTAACATACCAGGTGCTCGGGAGTAACAGCCGCAGAAGGCCATTGCTTTCACCTCCTGCATGTGAGCTCCCAAAGGCACCTGGTGGGCCACTGCGAGTAGCAGAGAGCTGGACTAGATGGACTCTGGTCTGATGTAGCTGGCTTGTTCTTATGTTCTTATGATGGGTCAGAACTTCTGCAAGGTGTAATTCCATAGAGCTGACCCTCCAAAGCAGCCATTTTCACCATGGGGATTGATCTCTGTCATTGGGAGATCAGTTGTTAATTCTAAGTGAACTCCAGTCTTCGTTAAAATGGAGGACAGGAGGACCATGTATATCACCAGTGCAGACAAACCATCTGCCTATTGGCTCACCATGTGGGGAGAGAGAGAGGGAGAGCACAAATGCTTTGATCCCACTCCCTGCCACTGTGGTTGCCCTTGCTTAGTGTGAACACATGGAGAAAGTTTCTGTGCATGTGCCCTCATTCTGTGACCAGCAAAGTTCAGAAGACCATGTTGCTGATTGTGTGTGTGGGGAAGGAGGAGGGCATAAGCACAGGCACTTTCTCAGATGATGGAGATGGGATTGACAACTCTGTTAGGCAATTCTGGGAGATTTGGGGATGGAGTTTGAAAGAGGGGAAAGAGCTTAACATGGATTTGAGCTCTATAGTCCACCCTCAGAAGCTTCCACTTTCTCTGGAGGAATCAGTCCATGTGAAAGAAAAGTATATCCGAGAATATAATTAAGCAATGGAACACATAACATCTTCAGAGGCAGTAAGCTTCCTCCTCCTGTTGCTGAAGGGAAAGAACGAGGATAAGCTTTGGCTTACCATGGCACAGACTTTCTGGCAATTGTTAGAGCAGTCCTTGTCACTTCTAGGTAGCTCTTAGAATCACCAGGAACTCTATGGTCAGATCTTCTGAAAAGTAGTAGAGGCCTTATTTTCTTCTTAATTTTTCTGCTGAGATTCCGCTCTGCCTGCCACAACTTTGCTGCCAGTTGCCATGCACTGCCTGGTCACCCTATTACGCAGCATATAAATAAATGTTCTTGTATTTTATTTTATTTATTAATGTACCTTCATTGAGAGCTGAAATCTGGAGGCCTTATGACTTGGGTAAACTGGAAGAGCTAACTTCTCTTTTCCATGGACTACTTATGTTTAAAACAAAAATCCCCATATTCTCCCAATAAGAGCTGAATTTGTAAAACGTTTATGCAGATTCAGAACCTTTTTGCTCTTAATTCAACACTAATTTTATTAAGTGGGCCCCACTATGCATTCAGCAAGAGCCTAGCGCTGAATCCAGGTAAGATTGTCCTAGTTTGACATTCTCTGCAAGAATTTCAGCAACCCAAAGGTATAGCATGGTTTAACCCCTCTCTGTGGGGAAAGTACCATTACGTCACAGCCCACTGGGGTGAACCTGTAAGATTTTCAAGACAGGAGACAAACGGAGGTGGTTTGCCATCGCCTGCCTCTGTATAACAACCTTGGACTTCCATGGTGGTTACCTATCCAAATACCGACCATGGCTGACCAGTGGTGTATCGGGCCTAAACCACCTCCCTGCGCACCCTGTGCCCATTTAGGGAGCTGCAGCGCCCCACCCTTCCGGCCTCCCTGCAGACCAGCATCTGCCCTCCCCAGACCCTGGGGAGGGCAGGAGCCAGCTTGCGGGGGAGGGCAGGGCAGGGTACTGCAGCAGGCGACCCAGTTGGGTGCTGCAGCTACTGGCAGCCAAGCCCCACCCCCACCTCCCTGCAGGCTGGCTCCTGTCCTCCCCTGGGGAGAGCAGAAGCTGGCCGGCAGGGAGGGTAGGGCACCACGGCCACCCGCCACTGAGACCCACCCCCTGCAGGCTGGCTTCTGCCCTCCCCAGAGCCTGGAGAGGGCAGGAGCTGGCCTGCAGGGAGGCCGGGAGGGAGGTGGGGCTTGATAGTCTGTGGCTCGGGCATATGCATTTTGTTACATGGGGGGGCAGGCGAAACGGCATGCACCCAGGGACATGGGATACCCCATGGTCCCATTAGCAGTACGCCACTGTGGCTGACCCTGCTTAGCTTCCAAGATCAGATGAGATCAAGCTATGCATGGGTAGCCAGTGTTCTGATGTTGCTAAACACTGCCAAAGTTTAATTGTGGCAATTTTTTAATAGACTCCTTCTCATTGTGATTTCTGCTCACTACCCCGGTATGGCAAATATTAAGTGACATGTACGGAATTAGTGGGAATTTTAAAAAATCTTCCTTTCAAGGTATTGACACTATATATACTTTAATTTTAATTTCTGTTTATTATGTAATGATGAGAAGGAGAGCATGTTCCTTTGCTTAATTGCCTTTCTCTAAGCTGTTCTGTCTATTTAATTTAATTTAACTTGTAAGTCTGGCTCTTCATAAGCTACAAAGTATGTTGTAGATTTGCTCACATGCTCACATTAACATCATGATGAGAGCTGCTCAGGTTGACTCGGTCAGGGTACAAGTGTTGTGAAGGATGCCATTCCTGAATGTTTGCAGAATGCAGGGGTGTTCTGCCCACAGGGACAGGGTGGTGGTGTCAAATGATCCCAGGTGCACTGCTGGGGAGCAGGGCGGGGGGCGCAAAATCGTCCCCATCTCCTACTCCCCCACGCCGACCCGGCTCGGAAGAGCTGGGTCGGCGCAGGGGATGCGCCTAAAGACAAGCCGCGGCACCTGTCCAAGCTGCCTCTTTCCCTCCCCAGGCCCTTGGGGGCAGGGGCGGGTCAGACAGGCACCGTGGCAGCAGGCCAGCTCCTGGACCACCCACCGCGGTGCTTTGCCCCCCTGCCTCCCTGCAGGCCAGCTTCTGCCTTCCCCAGGGCCTGGGGAGGGCAGGAGGTGTCCTACACAGAGGTGGGGAGTGGGGGTGTCCAGAACAGATGTTCCCAGGCGCCATTTCCCCCCCCCCCCCGATACGCCTCTGGCAGAATGCATTTGTGGATAGGTTGTCTGCTAAATGATCTTTTAAAAGTTTTCAAAAAAAATCTACTTTGCAGCTAGTAATACACATTATTTTTTGGTTCTACCATGTTTCCCCGAAAATAAGACAGTGTCTTATATTAATTTTTGCTCCCAAAGATGCGCTATGTCTTATTTTCGGGGGATGTCTTATTTTTCCGCTCCACAGCTGCATGCTCTGGTGTTCTGTTCGATGGGCATGCTTCCAAACAATAACTTTGCTACGTCTTACTTTCGGGGGGATGCCTTATATTTCGCACGTCAGCAAAACCTCTACTACGTCTTATTTTCAGGGGATGTCTTATATTCAGGGAAACAGGGTATGTATGGTTACTTAGCACCAAAGATTTGAACTTCTAAAACATTCTCCCTTACCATTTAGGTAGAATTCTGACCCAGTATAGAATTGAGGTTTGGATATGAATTCACATGAGAAATAAGATCATTTGTACCAGACTTTTTTTTTTGAAGCTTTTGCGGTGCTTTCTGAGATCTTGATTTTCCAGTTGGGGTTTCTAGTGTGTTCCTTCTGCTAAAATCTTTGTTTCTATCTGCCTTCGACCTTTGAGAAGATGTGAGGCAAATAAGCAACCCAGCGTTGGTAGGAATGAAATAAACATCAGAGACTGTGTGTGTTTTTCTACTCCCTTGAATGTGCAACATGAAAATAAGATTTGTCAAGGTTTGTAATGTTTTAGATATCGGAGATTACAAGTCTTGGGTTGGATACAGAAAAACTTTTCCCCTGATGGAAGGGGAGGTGCGACTTCCACCCATTGTCCTGTCCTGCTAGAGACCCCCAATTTGCCCCCTTCCATTCTTGAGGATCCCCATCCATCCAGGAGCTATATTCAGTGGAGATCAGTGGACTATAGCGGTTGGCAGGAAAGTTCTGCTTTGCTGGTGGAAGTGCGTTCTATTAGTGGGAGATCTTAGATGCTTGCTGTAAATGTTCCTTGTCTAACTAGGATTCCCTTGTGATGTACTTAAATGGAATGCACAGCTCCATCTGGTCTGAAGGGTGTGACTGCCTGAAGAGGCCTCAGTTATGAGGGTAATGCAGTGTTCATTGTGTCAGTGGCAAGCATGCAAGCATTTGGAGGCAGCTTTTGGTGCATAAAGATTCAAGGAGGAAATATGGTAAATGACTTTCACTCATCTGCAGCGTTACCACTTAAGTTCATCGATTCAATCTTTGATACTGGGCTCAAGTAGTAATGATTTGAACATGTAATATATGTAGAAAGGCTGAAGAAGAGAACCTCCATTGGAAACTAGAGGAGACTTAAAATAAGGCCATTCCACAATGTTTGGAGTTCATTTGACAAACTGATGGCTGTCGAGTTGCGAGCACGAGGTTGGCAACAAGGGGAAGATTCACTGAGCCTGATGGGGCCTTGCTGGCGATGTAGTGACATCATCATTTCCATGGCGACTGGGAGTGACCAAACCAAGCACCACCAATGGCTGCACTTCCCTGCCTGTTTTTCTCCTGACACCCAGCTGAGGAGCAGTAGGCAGGTACACTGTCAGGGTGGGAGACATGGCAAACCTGGTTGACTGAATTCTGAATTCTTAATTTTTTTTTTTTTGTCCTTGTGTTTGCATTGTTGTTCTGGCCAGTGTGTAAAGATAAGAATGTCAGGACTGCGCCATACTCAGCCTGGCTGTTCGCACGTCCACACCAAGGTCACAGATGGCTCAGCCATTATCATCACTCGAAGCAAAGGAGGCCTCCCCCTGCTCGCATGTAACTAGTCAATAGAGCTTAAATGTTCGCTCTTATCTGCCTTCCACCGAGGGAGGGAACTGTCTGTCCTAAACAATGCTTCTATTCCCACCGTCCTTTCAAATGCTGATATTATGGGAATGCGAGGGAGGGAGGATTTTTGGTTGAACCTTTCTGTAACTTACAGGTATATACTGAGGCCAGAGAGCTAAACTTTAGTTTTGACTATCTGAGCCTTGGGCTGACACGGTTCCAATAAAGTTCTTGAAACCTTCTTGAGTCTCATTTGATGACCAGAGTAACAGACCCTTACAAATAACTGTGTTTTAACTTCATTTTATGACTGAGTTAGATATAATGTGAAACCACGGGGATGGATCCACAAATAATTTCTGCAAATGGAAGCGACTTCCATCTACGGAGTGTGACTTACTCACCTCTTCCCAAGCAGCTTCTTATGGGAAGTTCTGCATTCTGCTGGTACAAGTGTTTTTTTTTCATGAAAGAGTTGGAACTCCATTCACTTACACAACCTGTTCTGCCATAGCAGGGTTCTTTTGTGTGTCTTCTTCCGGTGTGTTACTGATCCCGAAAGCACTCCTGCTATGGTAACGTTTAGGAGGAAGGCCATATGCTCAATACTGATAGCCAAGTGGCATGGGTTGAAACTCTAATGGCTTGGCTTGGCTCAGATTTGCCAGTTCCCCGACTCACAATTATCCCTTGTGGTGTCAACAAGAGAACGTACAAGAATATGGCTGGTTGTGTTTTTCTTTGCAACATGGCTGTGACTGAAGGTGTTTGTTGAGAGATCTATTTGCAGCTTGACTTGAAAATAAAAGAGGCCTGATTTTGGTCATAAATCATTCCAGTGTGTTGGGTTGACCGGCTTTCATTTCCACTGTGCGAGTGATGAGTGTGTTCTCTCTCCCTCACTGACTGTGCATTTGGGTTTTTAAATAAATTAATAAAGGGAAGGATGTGTATACAGGGACAGGCGAGCCATGTAATGGGCACCAGAAGGCTTGACAACATTTTGGTGAACAGCCAGCAGAGATGCACAACTTTATTCCTTCAATGTTCTCTGCTTTTCTACCTTTTGTACTCAGATCTAGGAGTGTTTGGGGGAAAAAAAGTATTTTTCTGATTGATATTCCCCATTTTCCAGGTTCCAGTAGGATATTAGAATTATTCTTCTATGTTTCCAGTATTTTTCGTCTCCATTACTCCCTATGGGGAATCTTTATAGGAGGGCTCGGGGCTCCTGTTTTTAAAGGTACTGGCATCAGAATTTTAGGTGAGCAACTTGTACCTGTCCTTTGAATAACCACCAAATTTCAAGTGAATTGGACCTCCTGAACAAGGTGCTCTCAGCCATTCTCCAGTGTTTCCTATGTAGGGAAAAAAAGCCTTGAACAAAATCTCTCCCAAATAAATGCAGTTGAACCCCTGAGAATCTCAAACTATGGGAGCAATCCTGAGTAGGTCTATTTAGCAGTAAGTCTCGTGGTATTCTATATGGGTTTACTCCTAGGAAAATGTATTTAGCCTTGCAGCCTATGTAAAATGTAAGAATCTAACAAATCCCCCAAGCCCAACACAAGTCAGTTCCAGAAAAGAACAAACTTTTTTTTTAAAGCAAAAATAACACAATCCGATCTAAAGCAGTCTGGCAAGCCAATACCAAGCCTTGAGAGACACAGAAACACAGGGGAGGCAGAGTAAGGAAGCAGTCTTAGAAACCTTCAAACTCTGGCTCTTGAAAGTCCTGGTTTACAGGGTTTTTCAGGAACCATTTTTTTGTATATTGAAAATCCCAGATATATGTGTAGGAGCTGAATATATCTGAAAAATGCCAATAAGGTATTTTTCAGATATATTTTCTGATTGGTTTTACTCTTTCTGTGAATTTTTTTTACCCTTTTAAGAACAATTGATATCTATTTTTAGCATATCACTAGGCCACAAGCACCCCTGTTCTAAAATTCTGGGTTAGCATAAACTGCCCAAATCTCCATTTAGGAACAGGAAAGAGTTGGATGGAAGGTGAGCTCAAAGTAATTGTCCACTTGGCCATTCTGGCAGGGGCTGATGGGAATTGTAGTCCATGAACATCTGGAGTGCCACAGGTTCGCCACCACTGGGATATACCCTGGAAATCAGATCTTTTAGATCTATTATCACATCTCTCTTTGTCAATAAGAGATCCTTTCGTAAATTGATTTTTTAAAAATTCTAAAGGTGAAGTCAGACTGCGTGTATAACCGTTGTGGTGGTTATGGGAACCAGTACCTTTTGGTCTTCTTTCTGCAGTGTCTACATGAGAACAAGGCAGGTGAACAGCTTTTACTTTGAGGATACAATATGGTTCTGTGTCCCTTAAAATAGTAGCTTTCAAACTACCTGCACAGGGGAAGTCCTGTGCATCACACAGAATTTGGGATTATGTTCTGACCAGCCAGATCTGTTAGAGAATTGACCTATATTGCATTAGAGAACTTTTATTGGAAGGCCTGGGTGCACTTTTTTGAGACTCTCAAATCATAGAATTGTGGAAGTATGCACTTATGGAACTATCACCCCCCTCCAATTTTCCTTCTGACCTTGGTCTCTGCATAGAAACACAGAGGAGATAAAGAGATGGCTATTCTCTGGTTACTGGTTGGGTTCTGCTCCATAAAATTTGATAGGAAATGATCAGAGCTGAATTGAAGAACTGACTCAAGAATGGAGTACAATCAAGACAGGAATGGGAGACTGTGCCAATTTTAAAAACTGAATGGAGATAACAGGTGTGTGAGTGTGTATTTATTGATTGGGGTTTTAATTCTGCTATTACCCCTTTTATCTTGCAGAGCCATTTACTTATTCTGTGAGTGAGTTATAAGACTGTGCTACTCAAAGATCATTTGCTAAAAGTGGATAGAATTGAGAGTTGTTTTGTTGGGCCCATTGGTAAGCATTGAATGCTTACCTCAGGACTTTTCTCTGTGCAGTAGGCTTGCAGCAGGCTCTTCTCACATTTTTCTGTTTATACACGAAAAGGCACTTTGCCATGCAGCTTTTCTGCAGAGATCTCTCTAGGCCTGGTTCTCTTAACTCTGCTCATCAACTTATTCTTAAAGGCACAGATCTCATTACACTTGGTAACCAAGATTGCTGGCTTAGTCTTTAAATTGCACTTTTATCGATATTACTATTCCAAAGCTAAACACCCTCCCCCGCCCCCCAGAAAGAGCAAAGCAATTCCCTGGACCACATGCCTTTGAGCTAATATTCTCTCTCCCCACCCTCACTCCTTGCTGTTGCTGCTTCCACCAGAGAGGCTGGTTATTTCCAAGCACTCTCTGTTATTATTAGGTAAATATCTCGATATATTAATGCAAAGGGGGAGTGAGCTTCTTTTCTTTTACTTGAAGGAGCTGGAAACATGGAAGAGGGGCAGGGGGAAGGTGTGGATGGCAGTAAGAGAGAGAGAGACGGCTGCCTGTGGGTAGAGGGAACATGTCCAGGTCAAAGCTGCACTCATTAGTACATCTGCCCACTCTGGTGGCAACCACCATAATAATCAAGGCAGGTGTACAACAGGTACTGTAACAAATATTACACCCATGCGTATCCAACTCACTGAGTATCATTTTAACATATTCTTACTATCATAAATATACAAAAAATATTTAGTCAGTACACCGTCAGGTATGGCTATAAAACCTCTAGATTAGGTTTTTATTTCGGCAGTCCTTTGTCAAGCCAATAATTGTTGTACAAAGTATTCTTTTTCTTACTCCTCTAGGAGTAAATAGTCCTTCTCTCTGGATATCAGGATCTCACATGAGATCCTGATATCCAGAGAGAAGGACTATTTAAAGAAGAGCCATTGAAGTGAAACTTGAAATTCAGTTTGGAAACTATTTAGTGTAAGAAAAAACAGTTGTGCTCCTAGAGGAGTAAGAAAAAGAATACTTTGTACAACAATTATTGGCTTGACAAAGGACTGCCGAAATAAAAACCTAATCTAGAGGTTTTATAGCCATACCTGACGGTGTACTGACTAAATATTTTTTGTATATTTATGATAATAAGAATATGTTAAAATGATACTGAGTTGGATACGCATGGGTGTAATATTTGTTACACTCTGGTGGCAAAGCAAAATTAAAATCATGCTAGAAGTGGTCTCGCTTGCTGCGGAGAGAATGAAAAGTGAAAGCAGGGTTTGAAGAAGTATGAGAAATCTTGCTTTGACGAACATTTCCCCCCACCACGCAGCAGACATGTTGTGCATAATTGGCCTTTGTCTCTTTAGATATAAGCAGATGACAAATGGCTTCCCTTTTTCTGTAGGGCTATTGAATAGGCATCGAGGTCGACAACCGGAAAGGGCTTTGTAAGCCACGTGTCGACAGATTTTCTTTGGATCTTGGAACCAGCCCAAAAATGTAGGCGGGTTTTGTATTCTAACAATTACATTAAATTACTGCTTCCACAAAACCTAATCGGAAGCTCTGTGCAGTTTCTTGTCATTTTATTGAAGTCGTGAGAACACTGTTGTAGTATATAAATAAATATGGCTGCCACTACAACAAAAGCCTAAGCCGTAAACCTAAATTAACATATCTCCAGTTTCTCATAATTTCACCCTGGGTTTTAAAACCTCCATTTAACCGAATAGTATAACAATACAGAAAGCAAATGATTAAGAAATTACTTCATCTACCACCACTGAATGGTGTGAGGTTAACGTATAATCAAACCATGGCAATTTCATGCTCATGTATGCACCACAATTCGACATGCTTTGGTGACCTAGCAGCTGGAATCTGTCAAGCCCTGTTATAAGCTTTAAAATCCAACTATAAGAAATCTAGACAGAACATTCCCATCACATGGCTGTCTAGACTCTCCTTCAAGAGTCCTTTGGGGATGGGCTCCCCAGGTAATTGATTCTGTTGTTAAATCTTTCTTCCCATTGGGAACTTTCTTCTGAAGTTCAACTGAACTTCTTCCGGAAAAATAGATTTCACTTCAACTGAAATCCTGTAATTTAAGCCCATTAGATCTAGTCTTGCACTCTGGAGCAATATTTAAGTCTTTGCACTGTTCTATATAACATTCTTTCAGAATATCTGAAAAGTGCGGTCATCTCCCTCCTCTGTCTTCCATTCACTGGGCTAAACATGTCTGGCTCTTTTAACCTTTGTTCGTAGAAGTTGTTTTCCAGATGCCCGACTGTCTTGCTTAATCTTTCTCTTTAACCTTTTCATGTTTGAGAAAGACAGAGACAAAGAGTGGCACTCAGAACTATTCTCCTGGTAAGGTCTGACTATGCTTCTCAAGACATGGATGCTGTGCATCTAGCGAGACAACACAAAATCTCATCAGCCATTCCTGGCAGCCGCATCAAGCGGTTGACTCATGTTCATCTTGTGAGAGACTGTTGGAGCTGTTAGAATAGTGCACATTAAATCCAAATTTGGGCCTCAGAGGGATGCTGCCTAGTCCCCTAATTTTTTAACCCAGAGTTAAAAGAAGAATAACGAGAGGACAGCATCCGTAGTAACAAGACTTGCCTGTGGGTGTGTATTGTGGGTGTTATCTCCTCCTTTCTCATCCCTTTTCAAAATCCCCTTGGCAAACTGGTTGCTGTCCATGGACTCTTGCTTTGTTAATGTGTCCTAACTGTTGCAATGGCATTCTTAAGGAGCAGCAGTGGCGTAGGAGGTTAAGAGCTCGTGTATCTATCTGGAGGAACCGGGTTTGATTTCCAGCTCTGCCGCCGGAGCTGTGGAGGCTTATCTGGGGAATTCAGATTAGCCTGTACACTCCCACACACGCCAGCTGGGTGACATTGGGCTAGTCACAGCTTCTCGGAGCTCTCTCAGCCCCACCTACCACACAGGGTGTTTGTTGTAAGGGGGGAAGGGCAAGGAGATTGTAAGCCCCTTTGAGTCTCCTGCAGGAGAGAAAGGGGGGATATAAATCCAAACTCCTCCTCCTTCTTCTCTTTCTCCTTTTCTTCTTCTCCTTCCTCCTCCTCCTCCTTCTTCTCCTTCTTCTCTTCTTCTCCTTCTCTTCTTCTTCTTCTTCTTCTTCTTCCTCTTCTTCTTCTCCTTCTTCTTCTTCTTCTCCTTCTTCTTCTTCTTCTTCTTCTTCTTCTTCTTCTTCTTCTTCTTCTTCTTCTTCTTCTTCTTCTTCTTCTTCTTCTTCTTCTTCTTCTTCTTCTTCTTCTTCTTCTTAAATGTCTGGTGCTTTCTTCTAATGTACTGATAGACAAATAAACTGGAGTGATTAACCTAATCATAAGGACATGGAATGAATGCCATTAAACAAAGACAAATGGGGCTCCAAATCTTACATGGAGGCTTTGACTTTGGATGTCATAGCTATATAATTTTAAGTTGATGGAGTCTATTGGTGGCCCAGAGCGCCACTTTTGCCTTGCGGGAGCACAAACTTAAAGGACACCCATCAACACTGCTCCGCCGAGCATAGCCTGGCAGACAGCGCTGGCCTTTAAATGTTTCCAGAGAGAGGGGCATGGTAGAATTTCCCTCACCTTCCTCGCTGAGCTAATTTTCTTTGCTGATTGATGAGGTTGTTTAAGATATCAATTATTATGATGTCAGTATGAAATAATGTCACTCCAACAAATCTCATTGTAATGGCTTGTCGAGTTAAAAATATAAAGTAACGTCTCAGGGACGAAAAAAATATTGATGGCAGGAAGAAATACAAAGTGAGATCTTGCAATTTTTGGCGAGAACTTTTGACCATTCTGTTAGACAGCTTCTTTGGAAAGGAGCTATTCTTCAAAAGCTGAAGGCAGTAAGGAAAAAAGAAGACATAACAAGAGATGGACTGGCCCAATAAGGGAAGCTATGGTTTGCAAGACTTGAGCATAACAAACACATTCTTCTTTGGGGGTAACAATGTTGGCCACCGCTAAACTCCCAGAGGCCAACAGCTGTGTTGTCTTCACCTTGCATTACAGAAAGGGCAGAACTATTGTTGCAGCCCTCGTAAAGCTGCTAGGGAGCAGACGGGGTGAAGCCATATTGCATTTAAAATAGAATATCTGGGTTGTATCCAGTGGAGGAGTTTGCTGAAGCAGTTGGCATAGCAGCTCATTCCCCTCTCTATTTGTCTTGAAACTCCTCTGAAGGGGGAGAAGAGCCTTATGAGCAAAATGCAAGATGGGGCTCTATGCAGTGCAGCAGAATAAAGAGAAATTGTGTTTCTCCCTTTGCTGCTGATACCATCCTCAAACAGAAGATACAAATTTACCAGATCCCTACTGCTTGCTGCAGTGCCCCATTTTATTTAGGACCCAACCCTCAGAGAGGAGTTTGACTGGAGAAGAGAGGTGGGAAAGAGCCACCCCACCAACCTCTTCCCCTGGATCCAGTTCTGTGTAGAGATAGGTGATTGCATTGGGGTTTTATTCTCCCCTCTGACAAATTTCAGTTCTGCCTGAACTTTATAGCAAAACATTAATATTTTGAGTGAAATATGGGGGGAATGATGCCAGTGGCTTCAAGGCTCCCTAAGTTCTTGCACTTGACAATCTAGTTCTGGGCAAATCATTTGGGGCTAGTCTTTCAGGTGGATACGAAACCTTTCCAGCACATTTGGGATGTTTCCTTTTGGATGTGTTTCCTGCTCCATTCTTGAGGAGGGTATCTGTGAATAACCAGCAGTTTCTTGTATCTGGTGGGGGTGATGCATTTCCGAACTGCCTGCTGCTTTGCTTTTTTGATTAGAGTGGTTGTATCTATGTAGGCAAAAATGCAAGACTATGGAAGAATGGAAAGCGTTTGAAACATACAATCAGGGCCTTTCTGTTAACTTCATTCATGCGCATGGGGCTGATCACTGAAACAAATGCAGATTTTTTTCCCCCCAGGTTTGCAAGTTTCATCAAATTTTAATTTTGCAGAAGCTTAGATGTTGTTTTGCATCAAATATAGACATTGTGACATGGTCATGATGCAAAATGAATTAATAGCACTTCCATAAAAGAGAGGCCCCTAATGGGGAATACAGTGGATGATTTTGTTGAACTGATCTGCAGAGACAGGACACATGGATTGTAGGTGCTAGATGCACTCCAGTAAAAACCCTGAATTAACAGATATGTGCCTTCTGTCTTTATCTCCTATCTCACTACCTGAACTTTGTGTGAAATTAGATGTTGGAACAGGGTGTATCATGTTGGGGAAAGCAACTAGGGCTTATGTGCTAAGAATAACAAGAATAATAGTGTGTTGCTTCATGTAACAACTGATTTTATCTCAATCAAAAGGTTATGATAAAAAGGAGTAACACTTTAAGGCATTACCCTGAAAAGAGGCAATGAATGGGAATAACAAAGAATCAGGACTCCAAATCCAAATCATTTATTTACAGTCAATGACCAGAACAACAAAAACAAAAATACACAATTCAGGAATCGGGACTCAACGTTGGGATCAACTGGAACTTGAACCAGGAGCCTATTGGCCTGTGCACTGTGCCTGCTGCCTAGTATCCAGAATTCCAGGTCCTGGCTATATTAATGTCTTGATAAAAACTGTTGCCTTTCATCAGAGGAGATGTTAGAGATCCTTCATCAGCTGGGCTGGTATCCAAGGGATGCAGTTAAATGCCTTTTGCTCTCTATTGGTTTCCCAAGATATAGGTAATTGCAAAGAAGAAAAACTAAAGAATCAACAGGTATTGAAAATTAGAAGGTAGCATTCCAGTCCGTTCCTGAGAGTTCCTTATAATTGTGTCACAAGATAGCACCAAATATGAGCTGTGCTAATGGTGGTGGGAACCTTCTGCTCTCTGGTAGTCCAAGTTAGATACGAAAACCTCAATCTGAGTTGCACCAGACAATGAGTTCAAGGGAATGCTTGTCCCACTCACAACAGAGACCGTGCATAACCTGGTGGACTTTAATACAGCCCACAACAAGAAGATCTCTCCATTCACCAGAGAAGAAGGGAACCTGGCTATCCAGAAGCCAAACCGAACATGAAGAACTCAAGAATAATGCTCAGGGATGATTGAGTCTCAGAGAATATGGAAACCACTGTTGGATATTACCCAAACATGGTACAAATAGCAGTTCTCCAGGTGAAGGTAAGAGTTTATTGGTCTCATGCTGCTCAGCTTATGATGGTACACAGGATGAGGAGCAGAATTTAATTTGTTCAGAATTGCCCAACATCTTGGGTCAGCCTTGCCCTTGTAGTGACCCACCTGAGGCTGCCGAGCAAAGGGAAGGACAACATGTTATGTTCATTGTTTCCAACATAGCTGTACCTCTAGGAAGCTCATTTGGCTCACCTGTTCCCTCTTTCCATGTCAGTCCTGGGCTTTTACTAGCCTACAATCCTCCATTTGTGTAGCTTGGGCAAAATTCTTCAAGCTTTCCTTCTGAGGTGTTTGCCCATCAGCCTGCCTGTTCTTTTTCTTTCTTCCTTTCTGTGTACTTCTCTTCCAATCTTGCCAGCTTCATTATCTACTTGTGTGCCTGAATTCTTATTTCTGTTACATACACACCCACCCTCTCTTTGGTCACTTCTTAGGTCACTTCACCTTATAATGGACCATCCCATGTGTCTCTGCCTGAAGAGTAGGGTCTAGGATTGCCAATTCCCAGAGGGGAAATTCCTGAAGAAGGGGGTGGAACCTGGGGAGGGAATTGTTGAGGAGGACAGAGATATCAACAGGGTATAATAAATAGAGTCCACAATCCAAAGCAGCCATTTTCTGATCTCTGATGTCTCGAGATCATTTGAAATTCTGAGAGACCTCTGCACCTCACCTGGAGGTTAGCTACCCTAGTGGTATAACATACTCCAGTCTAATTCGCTATTTAAAGTCACCTGTTCTGTATGTGTCTGGGATTGCTTGAGAAAGGATGGGGATGACTTTGAAGCAACTTTAAGGGGAAACCATGGCTGCAAACTACTGGCTTTTCCCCTCCAAAGAAGCCCTAAGGTCACTTACAGACTGAGAATACTCACTGCCTCTGGATAAATTTGAAACAGTGAAGCATTCAGCGCCTACCCAATTCCGTACTACCCAACAGTTTGGTGATAGTGAAATGGGAACAGCAAATTAATGAAGAATAAAATTTCATTTTATTAATTCTTCATATGAACAACAGTTAATTTCTGAAAAGGCTCTTTGGTTAGCCTCCGTTATTGAATGAACTTGAAGAGGTCCACAGCTTAATTAATAGTTGGATATTAAATGTTTCATAACATTCAGTATTCTTTGTGCTTCTGTCCCCTCTCCCCCGGTGAATTATACCTTACAGTCTCTTTTCCTGGAATAGGTACAACGCGTGAATCTGAATGCCACCCCCCCAAGCTACGATATCATATTAACTGCATATGGTTAAAATGCAGGAGTGCAGCTAATTTGATGGGGAAATTCTCATTAATAGGTGGCTTTTAAATTGGGTGCGGGAAAACTCACTGGACTATGAGGTAGAGTAATTTAATGCCAGGTTAAATGGTGCGTTCTGCTGGCTTTCCATTAGAGGAAACTAGAAAAGTTTGGAGAGAGTTCTTCAGCTTTTTTTGTGCTTTAATGGAGGGTGGGTCGGTCACCGGTAGCAATAACAGTCTTTTTTTTAATTGCTGAAGGAGATGGTGATGGGAAATGCACTCAGGAGGAAAAAAGTAATGCACACTATATTTAATTTTCCTATCAGTGTTTAAGATAAATGGGGTATGTGGAGGGAATGTGCCATGTTTTGTAATGTGACAGAATCCTGTTCTGTATTGGGCTGCATGAACTCCCCCCCCCCCCGAAATTTTGCTTGATGAAATCTATTGGGCTCCCTGAGACATTTCACCTTATAAAGGAACTCAAATTGGTGTCATGATTCACTTTAGGCAAAATCAAGCGATATGAAAGATCTGGAAATGTTTGAGTTTGTGAAAGTTCTTTTGACTTCACTGTGAACTACTACCGGTAATATGGCTTGCCACGTAAACTCATCCTGGTCTATGTATGCTTACAATGTGTGCTTCATGTTTGTGCACATGTTAAATATGTTTCTCTTTTTGCCACCACTTCAAGTTAAAGTCCATTGTCATCAGTGACTTGGTGGGCATTAGTAATGTCTGCCTCTGAGCACATGCAAAGGGAAGAATTTCCTTATCCTGTGTGGGTCTGATTGATGAAGGTGTGCAAGGAGGACTTCAAATCACAGTCTGTTCTCTCAAACGGGAAAACTTTATTGCTACAAATTTTG
The DNA here is from genome assembly GCF_021028975.2 of Sphaerodactylus townsendi. Classification (NCBI taxonomy): domain Eukaryota; kingdom Metazoa; phylum Chordata; class Lepidosauria; order Squamata; family Sphaerodactylidae; genus Sphaerodactylus; species Sphaerodactylus townsendi. The sequence continues at coordinate 98,429,725 of NC_059430.1, read as the reverse complement.
TAGCCATTTATTGTGCTAGAGAACAAGACAGAGAAAATACTATCAAGCCTTCTGGTGACATATCTATAGAAAAAGACAGCAAGGATAGTCAAAACAGAATAGTTACCTCTGGCATCCCTTTCTGGATTTCTGTAGATCTGCTCCATGCAGGAGAATCTGACCTCCAGCATTTAAAGAAAGACTAACAGATGTTCCTGATCTTTTATCCCTTCCTCCCTTTGCTGGTAGGAAGCATCTTACCCAATCCAGATTCAGGGAACTCCACCCCAGAACCCTTCTCTCTCAGTCAACCCAAAGCATTCATTCTACACATCTTAATACCCGGATTGTTGTTTACAATACCTATCTATCTTGCCATTAGGCAGAGCCAATGATTATTTCTCCAACGACTCTGCTCTGCTCTGTGACTTCTTGGTGCATTTTATGGCCCACTTCCGTAAGAAAACAAGCAGCTATCAGCATCCCAGGAACTCCATGGTGTGTTTCAACCACTTAACATCTCTAGGGCATGACAATATCCACTAAAAACCTTTTGAATTTCCTTTTAGGAGCACTTGGATGGCGACTGTATGGCACCCACCCCTCCTGAAGACTTATATAGCATACTAATAGTACAAAACATGATACTGCAACAGATCACACAGAATGTGTAGAACAAGATTGCCAACCCATTGATTGTGAGTTACTGGTAATTTGCTGGCTCCCAAAGAATAGCTCATGATTAATACAACTGGCCGACTCACCTTCTTCATCAGTGTGAAATTAATGGGTAATATACTTTTCATCAATTAAAATTAGCTCTCATTAAGGAAATGCTTGGTGATCTGTAGTGTATAAGGTAGCAGAGATGGCTGGGAGCCTTCCAGGATGGCTAGTGTCAGGTGTCCTAAGATCCCTGCTGATCATCATAGGGGATAAGCTTTTGAGAGTCAGTGGTCCCTTCTTCAGATACCTCTACATTGCTTAGACCAGGGGTCCCCAAACTTTTTAAACAGGGGGCCAGTTCACTGTCCCTCAGACTGTTGGAGGGCCGGACTAAAAGAAACTATGAACAAATTCCTATGCACAAATGATTGTAAAATGTTTGATTTCACCTTTCAGCCTTTCTGTCATGGTCTATTTTTAGAACAGTGACCAAAGTATGTCAAGTACAGGGTGGGCTCCAAATATTGTTGGGGAGGCTGTGGAATACCTTCCCCTGTAAAAAAAAGCAGAACTTTCCCAATGAAACATTCCACCTAACCCAGGATCGGGTATCTTCCTGGGTTCTTTCCTCCCTAGCAGCCAGCGAGCGATTCACCAGCCTGGCTGATGCCAATGGGAGTAAGGCGGAACAGAAAGCCTGAGAGCAACACATGGAGTAGCTGAGAGGGAAGGGCGGAGCAGGCGTTGCCACATGTAAGGTTTCCAACTCTGGGTCAGAAAATTCATGGAGATTTGGGGGTGCCATCATGTAACTGCAATCAACAGCCGTTGGGGCGGGTTCCTCCTCTCCCTCGAGCCCCCACTGCACATGAATGGAGCCATCGCCGCCATGCCTGGTGGGCCGGATAAATGCCTTCAGGGGGCCACATTTGGCCCCCGGGCCGTAGTTTGGGGATCCCTGGCTTAGCCTATGGTCAGAGCACAGATAGAAACTTTATAGGGTCAGAGGAAAACTCCACTACTGGCTTGTGTGATCTGAAAGTCAGCAACTGCTTCTGGCCCAACGTGCTAGTGATGCACCAATGCATTGGATGGAAGTCTAGTGACAACTTCTTCTGGCAACCTCTTGTGGGACCAAAGTAGAGCAAGGTAAAATTCTTGCCCTAATCTCTGTTTTTTTAAAAAATCTATTTCTTCCTGATGGCCACAAAATTGCTGGCATCGCAGCGTGCTTCCTGTTGGTAACACAAGACCAGCTTTGTGGCATATGAGGAGTTGTGTGCATGGGGTGCAGTTATTCCCTGGTGGAATGTAGCAGGCTGGATGGCACATGAGTCTTTGCTGATGGTACCCTTATTGCCTCTCCACTGGCAGATGATTCTGCTGCACGTTGCTCTTGTCAGACGATGCAAAGCATGTGTGGGTGTTGAAGATGCTCAATGTGTCAGAGCGTTGACGTTACTAAGAAGCCCGTTTTATTGATTAGAATGTGTATCCTCCTTGAAGTGCAAGAAAGTGTGCGTCACTTTTCTTGAGTGGCTCTGATTAATTGGTTTCCCTCTATTATTACATTTAAAACCTACCGTTACGACTATATATTGATAGTGTAGATGAAATTGTGAAGCTGCCTTATACCGAATCAGGGCGTCATCCAGTAAGATCAATATTCTCTACTCAGGTCAGCAATGACTGTCCCAGTGGAGAGCTGAGGATTGAACTTGGGATCTTCAAAATACGAAGCAGATACCCTGCCACTTAGCCCATGATACACATATATCTGGAAGCTGAAAATCAAACGTCACTGAAGGTATCAGTTGCCATCAAGTTTCGGAGTATGAACGTCAGAGGTTTATAGTCCTTCTCTCCAGGAGAAGACAAGAATTGCTACCCAAGAATTCTTTTCCGGCTTAGGTTGTATTCCAAACCAACGTACATAGGGGTGAAGCTGCTTTGCATTCAGAAGGTCCTTGGTTCAACCCAAGCATTTCCAGGGAAAGGGTAGTGGGTGATGTGAAAGACCTCAACCCAAGATGCTTGGAGAACCACTACCAGTCAGAGTAGGCGAGATTGACTTTGATAGACCAGTGGTCTGATGGGGTATAAGACGGCTTCACGTGTCCATGTTTGTGTTCAACTCCTGCACCCCTTCCATTCACGCATTTACCTGACATGTCCAAGGGCCATGGGTTCATGAGAGATCAGTTCCTCCAGGATGCTCTTAAAGCAACTACACCTCCCAGAGCCTTGTAGCATCTCAGTTAACCCATGCAATGAGTCTTGAATTTTTCATTGCCCACATTTCATGAACAGCAAAAATAATTTCATGGTTCTTTGTGGGGTGAGAATAGTTTAAAACTCTGTTTATCTTACATTTTCATTGCTATCTACCTTTGGAGCCCTTGTAGGTCTCAAAGATGAGATATAAATCATGCACAATGGTATTGGTAGTTGTCTAGGGGAAAATCCATTTAGTTCCTCTTGCTTTGCTGGAAAAGGGAAAAAAGACATGTGAGATTGGTACCTCGTTGTTTCACTTTACTACTGGAGATCATGTTCAGGCATACTTGATACTGTGTTCCCAAGAACAAGATCAGTGCTCAGAAACAGGTAATAAGGAAACAAAGCTGGTGTATTTAATTAATTAGTTTCATTTATTCTTCACTTTTATCCCCAATAGTGACACAGTGTGATATACAACATTCTCTCTTTCTCTGTTTTATCATCACAGGAGCCATGTGAGATCAGTTAAGCCAGAGGTGTCAAACTCTGACCCCCCCCCCCCCATGTTAATGGACTACGATTCCCATCAGCCCATGCCATACTATTTTGAGTAATAGCTGACTATCAGATCTTGAAAAGAGAATGGGATTTTATACCTGGATCCATTTTTTGTCTTCCCTACCTATTAATGCCATAACTGGCTTTCTCCCGTGTCTAAATATGGCAAGCAGACACCATGAAATTCACCCGATTGTTTTACGAGGCTAGGCTCAATTATTTTTATGTGGTCTTGTTCTGCTGATGGCCACTATTGCTGGGGTCTGGCAGAGGGATTTTCCCCCCCTGATATTGCTGGAAGGCTGGTAATGAATGCAACCTCAGTTATTGTATTTAGATACTGTAAGAATTCTGCGCCTAATGACTCTTGAGGTTTTCTCTTAAAAGCTGCTGAAGCATGGAGCGTCAGATCTCTTTGTACAGGCAGGGGTCTGTTGGCACATTATTTACACTTTTCTGATGGGCTTTCGATGAATGTACTTCCAATCGTTAGGTTTTAATTTTTCAAGAGCAGAGAGAAGAAGCAGGTTCTCTGGCACTATTGTAAATCGGTGGGATCGGTGCTGTTTCAAATCCCCAGGTAGTCTTGTCTTCATCTGGTAAAATATGTCATCCAGTTGAGCCCTAAAGGTCAGGGTGAGGCAAAACATGTTTTTAAAACCCTGGGGAGACCCACAGGGTTTCATTCCTGCTGCTCTGAAGTGCTGTTACTGATTTGTTCATCAGGGCTCCTGAATTTGTGGTGTTTTCTTGTTCAAAAGTGGAATTGTGCAGTACATCTTATACAAAAGAGATTGTTTGGCAAACCCATGTGGGTGTAAAGAGAACCCCCTGCCCAATAGCTTTTGATAACCTTGAGTAAGAACCCCACTCAATATGACTGAACAGGCTGGCTGAATCCGCTTAGTTGATCTGGGTGTAACTTTTTTTCCCCAAGTGGCTCTTGGCCTTTGTGGGATGATGAAGGAAAAATGGCAGCCTCTGATTAAAAAACACATAACAATTTGTTGATCAAATGTATCTTTAGCACCAAACATACTATTGTGTTAAAGGGCAGGGCAGTGCTGTAGATATAGATTTTCTATGGGGTGGGTTCAGTGACTGAGCTGACTCCATTCCATGCATTCCAGCTGCTCCATTCCATGCACTGTTTCAAGCAAGCTGGACATGTAATGGGAGGGGTTTGAACCTGTGAACCCCCACTTACCTACGTGCCTGGGGTGCGGGAGGGGGGAATGTGGTCATCCATGCAAAGCTGGAGATTAATTTAGGTGATGCCCTAGGTAAGGAGTCAACATCCATTGTGAACTTTTCAAAAATCCGTCAGCAATAGTGCCTTGAGGACAGTTTGTGGAAGTCCATTTCACAGTAATTGAGAAAGTAATTGAAAAGACCCAGGAGCAGAGGAAGAACAAGCAACTCATGACAAAAAACTGTGAAGAAATATGCAAGAAGTGTTGGTCCTTCAGACACATTTGGTCCCAAGTCATGAAGATCTTTAAGGATTGGAAGCAGTACTTTGTATTGCACCTAGGTAACTTGGAAATGAATGAAAGATGCACAAAGTAGCTAAGCCCTACAAGAAAGTGAGAATCCATACATGGAAGCTTCCAAGCTGTCTTCAAAGAGCATGTTGTAGTCTTTTTTATCAAGGCACAAAAGTCCTAGGAGCAAAGAACTGTCTCAGCCTTGCTCCTTTCAGTGGCTGCTAAGCCCCCTCTGCCTTTTTCATTCTGTTCACCTGCTTCGATAGACCACCTCCTCTTAAATTTTGGCTGATTGGCCTTTCAACCCGGCTTTCCCTTAGACAACCTTCTGAGATTAGCTGTTGCTAGGGTGTGTCTCTAGTTAAAGACATTCCCTCGCGAGTATTGTTGTGTCTAGTCTTGCACCAAATGAGATGCATTCCTGGCCCAGATCCAGAAGAGACGTGACTTTTGGTTCAAACAGGATAGAAATCACAGGATAGAAATCATAGGGACATGGTATCTGGGCAAAAACACAATTTGGATGAAACCAGTATAGGAAGGGGAGAAAAAATTCAACCCTTCCATTCCCATGTGGTTTCACGGATTGAAACTGTACCTTCTCTGCTGTTATTGGTGTTGGTGGGGAAATTAGTTTGCCCATCTTTTGCCTGTCGGTTGAAGAATAACAGATGATAACCATGTGTGGGAAATTCCTTTTGAACTGCAACTCATGGTTAATCTCCTCTTGGGATCTTTATCCAAACCATCTTCTCCCTTGTAATTGTGTGTGAATTTAGGATTTTTTTTTACCAGTGTGTATCACTTCACATTATGAATGATGCACTTTCTCTGCCACATTGTTTCCCACTCACTAGGTCTGCTAAATAAGCTGCAGTGTTTTTCAAAAGGAAGCCTTTTTTCCCTTTAAAATACTACTTGCAGAGTAGAGAGTGGCAGAAACTGAAAGGAAGTTATCCCTGCATAGCCTTGAGGCAAATTGAGGCAACACAACCCTGAACTTTGCATTTTATGGACAGAGCAAGATCTATAATCTTCATTTTTGTTGTTTGAACCCTAAGGGTTCAAAGGCAGTACCCGAAGGCAGTAGTAGCTGGGCTATGCCTTGGTTGCAAGAACAATGTGTGTCCATAGTTACAGAAGGTTGGTGGAAAATATCTGTCTCTCCTTGCCTGGGAGAGTGATGGGTGCCTCACATTTTAATTTAGGAATAATGAAGAGGGGCGGGGGAATTCTGTGCCTAGGTATGGGGGAAAATCTGTGTCTAGGTATGGGGAAAAACAGCATTAAAGTTTTAAACTAGACAAGGTAGATAAAGGGGAATAAAGTCGTTTGAATTTGTAGAAAGGCACAAGAAATTGAACATCGGAACAGAAGCCTACTGCTGATTTGATTCTTCAAAACCTTCTTTAAATCCAGTTGGAATCTTCATGGCTGTGGATTTTTAGGCTGATCGGGGAGTTCAAAAAATATGGGCTGAGTTATAGTGGAGTGCTTTTAACATAGTAATGCTTTATATCTTACTGATGGAAGCCAAGGGGGGAAAAAGGTTTTCTTTCTGCTTTCAAATTAAAATCCATGTTTAAATCTATTTTATAAATTGCCTCAGCCAGGTGAGAGGCAGTCGGATTAGAAGATAAAACTGTAATTGTTCGTCAGAAATGTACATTAGCTTTTTCCCGGCTGTGTCAATAGAACAGCTGGGAATTAATACTTGGGATTGTAATGTCAGTTCAGAAATTATTGCTGAATGAAAAGCTTGTTAATAAAATTAACAGTTGCCATCTAGCTAGGGAAGAAAAGTTGTTCAGAGAGAGAGAGAGGGGCTTCAAAATGTCACCAAGAATTATTCTTAATGCACATAGCAAAGTCAGTCCTTGTAACTGATCTTATGCATTGCTGTGTTATCAACTAATATGTAAATGAAGGGCATGATTTTTTAATCAGTATGGATGAATTTATGAATCTGAATCAGACCCCGGACTCATCTATCTCTATACTTCCTGGCAGGCAGTGGCCTTAGAGATCTTGCAGGATCTTAGCACCATCCTCGCTTTAGAAGACTCTGTCGGTTTCAGTTCATCCCCAAAGCTTTTCAACACCTCAGGAGTAAAGCTATGTGCTAGAAAGCCAAGCCCTGTTCCCAGAGGCGTAGCTCCAAGGAGGTGGGGAAGTACACAACGCACCGGACAAAGGCATTCCAGGGCGAGACGGGGGCATTCCAGGGTGGGACGGGGGTGGAGGACGCACCAGTGCACTGGGCGCTTTTCCCCCTTGCTGCACCTCTGCATGTTCCTTCACCCAGGTAACCCAACTGCTGTGCTAACAAAAGCTGAATTCTATGACCCACAAATTATTTTGACTAAGGCCTCAGTCCTAAGTGGCACTTTGTGCCAGGAGATGAATCTCATTGCCAGAGCCATAGCAAGGGGGAACTGCGCCCCTGCCACACCCCTGCACCGGTGAGCACCCGGTGCAAGATGCCCACCCCCATCCCTTGGGTGCAATGCCACTTCTCATCACAGTCCTTGTCATTGGGTGTATCTCCAGACTTAACTAGTGGCAGGTACATGTGATTCTAACATGACAGTAGATCCCAGGTGACACTGATCTGCCCCACAGTTTGTGTTGCCCAGTTTTGTAATATCCTCTTGTTAACATAAGAAAGGTTATACGTTTGTCCAGTTGGGAGGTGACCTGTTAATGTCGCATTTAAGTTTGGATGCCTAATGGGAGACGCTTTCTGTTTTTGACTGTTTTCCAGGTTAACCGGTTTCCAGTTGCCTCCTCCCATCGTGAGTACTGGAATGGTGCTATCTTTGTGGCTTGTGAGCGATTACGCAGTCAGTGCTCAAGGATTCCAGGCAAACTACGAAGGTAGGTTTACTTTTTGAAGTGGCGATGTATATTCTGGAAACGGCTTATTTTAAAACAATTTCTGCACTTGAAATTAACATCCCCATGTGCTTTTTTTTTGAAGCATCAGATTTTGTTTTGCTGCTTAGACCTTTACATTCCGTAACGTCGTTTCTGTAAAGTGCAAACCAAGATCTGTTGACGGCACATGCGAACAGACTGTGGCTTTGGTTTTCCTTGTTGTCCTGTGATTCTTTAAGAAAAAATCCTTTTTAATGTACCAACGGTCTCCATAGGAAGTCATTTGGCTAGCAAGCTACTGTTTTGAACCTGCTGCTAACAAATTAGTCAGTGGTGCCTTCCAAATACAAACATGTCGGGTATTGCTTGTTTGTTTTTTATCCTTTTCTTTTTTCCTAGTTACTTTGTTTGGGCTGGTGAGTTGGTTCCTGTTCTGAGTGAAACAGAGGCAACCCTTGAGAGGAAACAGAATGGCTCAGATCCTGTGGCAAATCTCTGCTATCAAAAGGGACTCTCTTTAGTGCACTTCCGTTACTGCCCCACATGGCCCCACATATGCTGCTCTTAGAGTTGCAGTGCAGTCACTGGCAGCCAATGGGAGAGTTGTAGGCAGGGTCATGGGGGCTGCAACTCTGACTGCAAAACTGCAGCCCTTCTGGTAAAAATCTGAAAGTGAGGTAGGGTAATTCCAGGGATCACCAGAAATACTATGCTAAAACCATGGCATTTCTGGAGATTCCTTGAACTACCCTACATCACTTCCAGGTTTTCTGCAAAGTGGTATTGTGTTCCATGTGATGTTGCCAGGTTTTTAAAAGATTTCTCTTGCCTCCTCCCCATTAGCAGACATTTTCTGTCAGATTCAATCCAAATTCCTTCTTTCCTAACAGAGATCTTCTATAGACGTCCCCAGAATATTCAGGTCCAGACCCTCCTAGTCTCCTAACTGGCTTTTGCCAGTGCAATATTTAAAGCTGCTTTTATTGTTACACTTGAAAAAGCTCCTAACAGAAGCTGCTACACTTGGTGAAGGTCATGGGTGTCCACTTCAAGTTCTCTCCCTCTTTCAGGTATTGCTTGATAGAGATCTTGCTTTGTCATGTGACCTCACCATGACTGTACTTGTTCTGCCACCCATGACAGTCTCTGTATAGTACAATTAATTGTAACTTGGAGTTGTCATGTTCTGTGGTATTCTAATGTCAATGAGAGCCAGCGTGTTGTAGTGGTAAAGAGCAGGTGAATTCTAATCTGGAGAACCGGGTTTGATTCCCCCACTCCTCCACCTGAATGACACAGGCTTATCTGGTGAACCAGATGTGTTTCTGCACTCCTGCATTCCTGCTGGGTGACCTTGGGCTAGTCATAATTCTTCGGAATTCTCTCAGCCCCACTTACCTCACAAGGTGTCTGTTGTGGGGAGAGGAAAGGAAAGGAGCTTGTAAGCCACCTTGAGTCTCCCAAACGCCTCCTCCTTTTCCTCCTCCTCCTCCTCCTCCTCCTCCTCCTCCTCCTCCTCCAATGTGTTGGTGTACATGGGACTTCTCCCTTCCACAACTGCCATCCAAAAAAATGTTTCCAGCACAAGTCTTTTTAAAGCCAAGTAACGCTGTTGATTTCTGAAAGACCTCCGAGGAGAGTTGCCTGCTAGATTGGACCTGATAGCTCCCTTTAGCCTTCTTCTATTTTTGCTGTACTTAATTACACCCCAGATTGTTCTCCCCTTCTTTCTCTCCGTTGTTTTTTCCTCCCAAAGTGCTTTTAGCATCTTCCAGCTGATGGTTGATGCTTTTCTAGTCTGTTTATTTTAAACAGGCATCCTTTGAGTCTGTCTTGTCTCCTCACACTTGGAGTTACTGTACTTTATTGCTTTTGACTTGCTGTTTGAAAATTCTAGCCACCTGGGATATCTTTCTGAGATCTGGCTCAGAGTGTGAGTTTTCTGCAGGTATTTTGCTTTGGGTCCAACTCTCTGTGAAAATTGCAGCGACTTTGGTTCTGCTGTGAAAACCACCCTCTTCTGAGCAGGCCTGGCTCATTACATACCCCAAGCAGGTAAAGAGGTATCCCAGCAGAGCTGTCCTGGCAATCTGTCTCCTAGTTACCCTGAGCACCGGATATAAATTGTTTTATCATTTATAATAATAAGTAGAATTACAGCCAAGGATTTTTTGGCAGTACAAACTAAGGCCTTTTCTCTGCAGTGTCTGTATTTTTCTTGGAACAGTATTTTACAATAAATTTTGCAGCGGACAGGGTATATCTGGGACTATGTACTTTTTTAAAAATAGAATTTTTACACCGAAGTAACCTCAATTTTTCACAGGCAGCAGAATTCAAGGACCTGTATACATTATGCAAGTTAATAATTTATACAGGTAGTAGCTTTTGCATATTTTAGTCTGCAATTTAGACAATTTGCATAATTTATTCCACTTCTGGTAGTTGTGCAGATGCACCAAGTGTTATGCAGGGTGATAAAGTCTCATCCCTAGTGAGTGGGAATCTCACTCAGCCAGCCTGCTGGAGTCTAAGATCTCAGCACACTTCGAGGCATAGCTTCTCTGTTACAAGGGTGAAGGTTACGGAATTGCTTTTTGGTTTTAAATAAAAACTCATTCCTTGGGAAGATGAAATCTCTATCTTGTATTTTGATCAACCGCAGCTTACAGTCCTGCTAATATCTGTCAGAAACTGGGCAAGAGGTGGGGTGAGGCATGTCCCTTCCTATGTAGCCATTCTTTACAAGAGACTCTGCTTAAACAGCAGCAACGGTGATGGTTTGACTTGACTGATGTCCTGCATCAAGTTTTTCTGCCAGCTAGGTGGGTCAGCATCATGGAGAACATATAGCTTTCCCTTGCAAGGGAAAGTCATGGTTCTGGAGCTGGATTGTCTAGCCTTCTCAGTTGTTCATCATGCACTTGCCAAAGAATCTGATGGTATGTTAGTGCCTCTATCATCCCAAATACTATGCTTTTAACCTGTAAATGCTCAAAGGGCTTGATGTATGAATGCTCAAAGGGCTTGATGTAAATAATAGCAGTTATAATGCTAATACTTAAGCATGGACACGGTGCTTTGGATGTGACAAGAGCAGCAGTGAAGCAGTTTAGCTCTTGTGGCAGAATAAAAGGCGGCATTCTTCCAAATATTGCAAGTGCACTATACCAACAATTGATTGTGCCCCCCACCCCCGCAAAAGTTGTCTGCTGAGCATATTTGGAAATAGTTCTTACTTTGGAGGCTCATGTAATTGATGTTTGTCTCTCTTCCTGTACCATAGAGGCAATAAGATGGCATGTGTGTCAAAGTTTGTGAAGCTGTTCATGTGGGATAAGACCAGTGGCGGGATTCAGCCAGTTCGTACCGCTTTGGCAGAACCGGTTGTTAAAATGGTGCTTGTAAACAACTGGTTGTTAAATTATTTGAATCCCACCGCTGGATAAGACTGCAGATCCATCTTTTTCAATACTGCCTACTCAGATTGGCAGTGGCTCTCTAGGGTCTCAGGGTCTCAGGTGACTCTCCAAACTTTAAGGAGGTGCATGTCTGAACAACGTCGTCAAGGAATCTTAAACTTTAGGTATGTACTGATGGGGTCTGAAATGGCCAAGACTGAGAGAGAAAAGAGATCTTGGTGTTGTGGTGGGAAGCTCAGTGAAAATGGCAATTTGGTCTGCGGTGGCAGTGAAAATGGCAAACACTATAATGCAGTGGCGTATTTGCCTAGGGATGAGGGGTACCCTCTGTCCCCCGGGCACCACTAATCTGGTCACGTGAGGGGTGCAAAATCGCCCCCCCACGTGACCAGGAAGACAGCAAGGCAGCAGGAAGTCCTGCTGCCTCGTCATCTTTGGGTGCCCTCGACCCCGCCCATGTCATTATCTACATGGGCAGGGGTGAGGGCGCCTGGCTGCCGCCCCTCCCAGCCCCCTTGCTCTCACTTCCCAGCTGGTAGTCCCTTCTGCCCTCCTCTCCAGGGAGGCCAGAAGCGATTGCCATCCTCCAGCCTCTGAGACCTGCTTTTATAAGCACTGGATTATAGAAGCATGGATTTAGAATCATGGAGTTGGAAAAGACCCCAAGGGTCAGCAAGACCGACCCTCTGCAATGCAGGAACACATAGGGCCTTTCCCCACTTTTCCCTCGGCTGCCGTCACTGTGCGCAATTCCCAGCGCGGGGCATCCCTGGCGCGTGCCCGGGTGTCCCCACAACCCCACGCTCTGCGCAGGGTCATCAAAAGGCGCCCTTTGCAAGAGCGCCAGGTATGCCTCGCGCTAAGGGGGCGCGACGGCGGCACTCGTGGGGAGTGCCGGGGGACCCCGCGCTACTCTCCTCAAGTAGCGCGGGGCTTAAGGTAAGTGGGGGAAGGCCCTTTATCAAAGCACTCATGACAGATGACCATCCAGCTCTATTTAAAAACCTCCAATGCAGTGGCGTATTTGCCTAGGGATGAGGGGTACCCTCTGTCCCCCGGGCACCACTAATCTGGTCACGTGGGGGGCGTGGATTTGGTTTGGTGTTGGTGCCTACATGTAGTCACCATTCCAACAAGGTGATAATGTGTGGCCTAGAGTATTTTCCACAATCCTTTGCATGTGCTGAGCCTCTATGGCAGTTGTCTAAGGACTCTTGGTCAAATGTGGCAGAAAAGGTTCCCTGATATTCAGGGTGGGGTGAGTCTAGCAGTAAGTCCAATTTTTTTTTCTCAGTGGATAAAGAAATTCTTTTGAGATTTTCACAGAAGCACAGTTGGTTTGTGAGTTTTTGCGTGGAGAGGGGCTGAAATATTGCTGGCCCCCTTTTGTGGGATTACGTATGCTTGTCGCATAGGTACGATGCGAAATTAATTACAGTCTCCACTACAGCATACCTGATGAATATATAGTGAGGTGACATTTAAAATAAATTGAGAAATTGAGTGAGTGTTTTTCAGTAAGTGGCAAATCAGTATGAATTCCGCACCACATCCTGGTTAATACCAACTACAGTTCATCATGAGTGCAGGCAAGGTAGTTTTTGTTGGGGTTTTTTACTTTCAATAAGAGCATATTAATATTGTGTGCATGACAGAGTTGCATTTATACATTATAATTTATACATCACTGCCTCTGGGCTGTCTTGTTGTTAGCGTGGAGGGCATGAAAAATAAGTGTGTGTTCCTATGTGTATGCGCTGGGGGTGGGGGAGAGAGATGTAGCTCAATGCTGATCAGATTTGTTTTTTCTCATCAATGAAGAAGCATCTATTTGTTAAAACAATGACTGGGTTTAATAGGACTTTCCATAATGGTTCAGCCTTCTGCAGACTGACTACCAGGAGCATCCGGTCATCCTCAGCTGCATCCAGAGTTTTCTCAGCTCTGGCTCTAGCCTGGTGGAACTGTCGGTCAACTGAGACCTTGGCCTTGCGGGATCTGGCTCAATCCTCAGGCCCTGTAAAATGGAAATATTCCACCAGGTCTACGATTGAGGCCAAAGCGATTACAAAACTGCTAGCCTCCCTCCCCCTACCCCAGTGGTGGCGAACCTATGGCACGGGTCCCAGAGGTGGCACTCAGAGCCCTTTCTGTGGGCAAGCGCAAACAGAGTCCCCCCCCCCCCCCCATATCTAGGCTGGCCTGGGCCGCTGGGCTCAATTATTAGCATTAAACCTAAGACCAAGTTTTGGGGAAGCAGGTAATCCTGTTAAGCGCTGTTGAACCCCATTGATTTTCATGGGAAGAACTAAAGCGTGATCCTTTACCTGGGAGTAAGCTAAGTTGCTGGCAATGGGGCTTGCTTCTGAGTAAACCCTCCTAGGATCGTGATTCACCGATTGGAAGAGTTGAACGGTTGCTTCAAAGCAAAGCCGCCGACTACCACCAAGCTTACTCCTGAGTAATGCACACCTCGGAGCCAACGTTTTTTTCTAAACTAAAACCTCAGTATTCAGGTTAAATTGCCGTGTTGGCACTTTGCGATAAATAAGTGGGTTTTGGGTTGCAATTTGGGCACTCGGTCTCAAAAAGGTTTGCCATCACTGCCCTACCCTTCTTATTTGTTTTTGACTTATGTGATTTCTATAGCCGGTTTTGTTTTGGTTTCTTTTATTTTGTCACTTTTACATCCCTTCCTCCTTGGTTGATCATCCTGAGGACTATGAATGATTGCAATTACTGAAGAACTGATAGACATTTTAGTTGATGAGATTTAAAATGAATTAATGTATTTTAACTGATTGTGTATTTCTACGTTGTTAGCCACCCTGAGCCCAACTTCAGCAGGGAAGGGGTGGGATACAAATAGGTTAAAATAAATAACATTTGGGTTCCAGCTTTCAGATTTCTTGGTGGGGGTACCCCATCTTCCTTTGTTGTATGTCATTAGGTATCTTGTGTGGATGTCCTGGTCATGGTAAGCAGGCTGAAGAATTTAAGAGCAGTACTGTGTATTTGATGAATAAATTAACTTACCCTTCCTAAGCTAAGCACAGTGTGGCATATGTAGAACAACAAGAGAAATTTAGAATTTGGATCGGGGATGAGAAATGAAAAACAAATTTCAATCCCATAAGATTTCTGTGTCCTACTTTATTTATTTCATTTATTTATTATTGGGTTTTGTATATCGTCCTACCCCCGAAGGGCTCTGGGTGGTGCACAACACCATTTCACAACAAAATATGAGCAAAACAGATGGAACAAATAAGCAAAATACAGGATAATAAATAACACAGGCCCCATTAACTAAAAATACTAAGGATCCATTAAAATACAGCAGTCAGTACAGTAAATCAGCGTCCAGCAGTAAAACCCTTATTAAAACCCTCCCAAGGAGGGGGGAACTTTAAAGCAAAAATCAGGGAGTGTATGGTCTGAATTCCAGGACATATTTACAAAATCAAGTGGGGTAATAACATGTGGCATAGAGTGCTCCGCAGAATCCCCCCCCCCCAATGTTGAATCTCTATGGCAGTTGTGTAAGGGTTGCTTTGGAATGTGGCAGCAAAGGTTCCCTGATGTTTGGGAGCAGGTAAAGACACTCTCGTTTAGCTTCATTAGGAGTGCAAATCGTTTGGTGGTTTTTGCTGGGGGCAAAAAAAAAAGTAAATAAACTGCTCACTGTGGGAAGTGCTGTCAAGTCGCGGCTGATTTACAGGGCCCTGCGGAATTATGGATTTCTCCCACCTTCTCTTTGTAAAAGCAAGATGTCCTCATTAGCCATTCTGATTTGGTGGTCTCGTTCCTTTTGCCCATGCATTGGTTGGGTTGTCAGTTGTAAGAAAGCTCTAAAACTGCTTTAGAGATGGGAGGTGAGTTTAGGAAATCACAACCAGTCAGGTCTTCACACGTCGACCTTCTGCTGTAGATTAGTAGAATTAATTCTCTCACTCTCTCTCTCTCTGCTCCCCCGTCCCCATCCCCAAAAAGCTTAGCTTTGTAAAATTAACTTTGTATGGAGCATAAGCCACAAATATGCTTCATTAACAGAACAAGAAGTGTTTTCCCCCTGGTCAATCAAAATGCAAAATGAACCAATTTCTCCAGATCTTGTGGAGCTAATCAGGGTTGGCCATGTTTAATACTTAGATGGGAGACCACCAGGGAAGTCCAAGGTTGCTGTGCAGAGGAAGGCAATGGCAAATTACATCTGTTTGTCTCTTGCCTTGAAAACTGTACAGGGTAAACATAAGTTGGCTTCAACTTGATGACACTTTCCACCACATCAAAATGCAATACAGCTGTGGGCTTAGGTGGAATAGATCTCTTGGTAGTTTGAGAATTGGCCATGTAGTGCTTTTGTGCATAGCCACTTTCAAATATGCAGAACTTGTCTTTTCTGCTCTCCCCAAGAGAGGAAAAGGTGGTTTTATGTCCATCTCAGTGAAGGCACTTCCAGAATGGTTCCATTTTTATTTACCTTTTTTTTTTTTACAAAAGTTACATTTCTCTCACTTCAGCTAGTCTTTTTGTGAGTCGATGGCACTGTGTGTGTTTGTTGGGGTGGGGGCAGAATGTGCTTTTCCTTACATTGCAAAATGTAGGGGGGGCTTTCTGATCAGTTGAGGCACTATTTTGACAGTAGGTGGAAATTCTTATTCCAGGACAATTGTATTGCTGTTTCTCGCTGTGACACTTTTGATAGCCATAAAACACCAACTGCCTATCTGAAAAATCACCAGTTATGCTTCAAAGCACACTGCTTATTTTAAGAAATTAGAAGCATTTAAATACAGAGAGAAAGATGTTCACAAAAACCTTTTTCCCCCTTTTTTATAGAGGCTTGTATGTATTATTAAACTGTTGATACTTTATATATTTATATATATTTCCTCTTGGCTCAAGGCAGCTTGTGTTCTGGTGATGTTAAAATGCACGGTCTCCCACAACAGCTTCTAGAGCAGGGGTAGGGAACCTGCGGCTCAAGAGCCGCATGCGGCTCTTCTGCCCTTGCACTGCGGCTCCATGAGCCGAGCCGCCACCTTCATCCTTGCCTGCCCTGCAGGCAGCAGGGCGGGTGCACCAACTGCCTGCGGACAGCTGGGCCGCGCCGCAGGCTTCCCCTCTCGCCTGCCCTGTTGGGGCTGTGCGGGCGCTTTCCTGGTGGACGGCTTCATCCTTGCCCGCCCTGCAGGCAGCAGGGCGGGCGCATCCATGCGCTTCTCAGAATGAGTGGAGTAAAAGGTAAAAAAACCCCAATATATACAGTGTTATCTGTATTTTAAATGTCAAAAATTATTTGTGGCTCCAAGTGTTTTCTTTTCCTGTGGAAAACGGGTCCAAATGGCTCTTTGGGTGTTAAAGGTTCCCTACCCCTGTTCTAGAGGGTGCCGTGTTTCTGGTCTCCAGCACGTTCACCAGTTGAAAGCAGAAGTAGCGATCCATCAGCTGGAATGTGTGTGGTGCTTGATAACAAGGACCGCCAATCAAATGTATGCTATATAGCTCCAAGCCCTGGGCCCCTTAAGTCTGGATAACTAGTTGCCCTCCAAGAAGGCTTTCTGACAGTGCGGGGACCTTGGAAAAGCCCCAAAATCCCAATACAAAGGATTTACAGGACTTATGCCACCAAAAGGGTGGCATAAGTCTGTGGGCTAAGGCGCCATGCTCCCAGCACTCAACCCCAGGAGGGAGCCTGGACTTCCAGGTTTCAGATGGCCACTGGTCCATTTGCCCCCTCTGCTGGGTTAAGTGCCCTGGGGAGGGCAAACACAGCAGCTCGAAGCTGTGCTGCTCAGGAAGGAAGGAAGGAAGGAAGGAAGGAAGGAAGGAAGGAAGGAAGGAAGGAAGGAAGGAAGGAAGGAAGGAAGGAAGGAAGGAAGGAAGGAAGGAAGGAAGGAAGGAAGGAAGGAAGGAAGGAAGGAGGGAGGGAGGGAGGGAGGGAGGGAGGGAGGGAGGGAGGGAGGGAGGGATTGTGTGGGGGAAAATATGATGTGCCAAATGAGGCCACCTAAACCAACTGCTTATCAGCTGTACAGTCAGAGTAGGGCATGGGGGAGGGTGTTCCCTTGGTACATATTGAACCCCAGTGGGAGTACAACAATGGGGTGGGGTGTTGGTGGAGACTGGCACTGGAACAGATCTGTGCAGAAAATAAATCAGGTGCCAATTTTTTTCCTTACCATCCTCATTTGCAAAAGAAAAAAGAAACAGCAGGCACACACAAATTTCATAAAATTCACACACAATTAAACGGGCTTCCACAAGATTTGTGTGCATATTTTTATGTCTTTGCTGACTGCACATGGGTCACCGCTCCAATGTGTGCAGTTGCTGTGAGGATTGCCGTACAATAACGCAAGTGAAACATTCTGAACGTTTTAAAGTGCTATATAAATGCTAGGTGTTAGTATTTGTTTGAAGTATTTCTGTCCCACTTTTCCTTACAGTTCAAAGCCCTTTCCAACAATAATCCCACACAGAATGCCATAAAACCACATACAATGTAAAAATGGCCATTTAAACAGTCATCAGAGAGCTAATACCAATAAAACCGGCAAAAAAGAGACCTTGGAAAAAGCTGTGCTTTATAAAATGCACTAAAAGAAAGCAAAGATTATACAGCACTCATCCATTTCAACAGAGAGGTCTGCCTGTGCTGCGGCCGAACCAACATCCCTCAAAGACGGACTGGAAAGCAGAGGTAGCTGAGAAAGAATGGAATGATCAGACAGGTTTACATAGGAAGAGGCAGTTACCAGTACTTGGATACGTGAGTCCTAGGAACTGACTGTGGAGCAATGGTAGAGCATCTGCTTTGTATGCGGCGGGTCCCAAGTTCAGTTCCTGACACCTCCAGGCAAAAGGATCACACATTCTCCCTGGAAGCTAACATGTCTACACTGAGGCTATTGTCCTCCGTTCACACCATGAGAAGACAAGACTAACTGAAAATGCAATGATGTTTGGAAAAATTGTAGGCGGTAGGAAACGAACACGGCCCAACACAAAGTGGATTGTCTTAATGAAGGGAGCAACAGCATTCCGTCTGTAAGGCCTGAGCTCAGTTGTTAACAACAGGATGTTGTGGAGGTCATTAATCCATAGGGTTTCCATCAGTTGGAATTGACTGGATGGCACAGAATACACACAGTAAGACCTCCACTGGAGGTCATAAGAAATCATACCAACTTTGATAGATCACAGATCTGACCCAGAATAGGGCAGCTTCATGTGTTGAAGACCTCTGAAGTTAAAATACCTAGCAGCTTTAACAGAACCTGGAAGTACAGCAGCAGTCATTGTAGTAGATCTAATACAGGTGTAATATAACTCCAGTGGTGGCGAACCTTTGGCACTCCAGATGTTATGGACTATAATTCCCATCAGCCCCTGCCAGCAAGGGGCTGATGGGAATTGTAGTCCATAACATCTGGAGTGCCAAAGGTTCGCCACCATGGAACTAGACTGACTAACCCTACTGCATTATGTCTGAATTCCAGGGTCTGGTTTGTCTTCAAGGGCAGCTCCAAGTAAAGTACATTGTGTGTATATTGGATCAATGAGTCTGGATTGGGCTTGCCCACAATGGGGTAAAATTCTTTAGCCATATGTAACCGATGAGGAAAACGCATTACTAGCAGCACTAACAAATTACTTCTCCATTGGCAAACCTGGATCCAGGCGTATTTTGGGGCTCTTAACAGAATCTGCTGATGCAAGAGATATCCCTCCTAAAGTTGACAAAGCAATTCCTCTCGGGCATAAACCTTATGAACTGGCATTTCTTATGACATCTGGTGAGTGTGTTTGACTCACAAAAGTTTATGCTGTAATAAATTTCGTTATCTTTGCAAATTAAAGTGACATTGGACATCTGTTTTATTTTTGAGTTGTAAACTAGCATGATGACCCATATGGGATACATAACACCTGGATTCATTTTAGACTGCTCTGTCTTATCCACTTGATACTGCCATTCAGACACTGGCTGAGAGCAGAGATAAGCTTAGAGAGAGAAGGGGAGGGGGTTCTCAGCATATTGAGGACATGTGACTCCATAGCAAGAGCAGGTTTCTTTAAGTGGCCTTGCATATCTGATACATAACTTGGGGCAGAGAATATAGCTGTTGCACACCTGGTATGGCATCTCCTGGGTTGCTGACTCAGTTTTCTGTTCTTCACACACAAACTGAAGTTGGCGTAGGATCATTCCTTTTATATTTGCCAGATGTTGTAGGTGACCTAATAAAATGGAATGCTCAATTGTCACATATAGCAGACAAGATCGGTAGCGATATTTTCCCCATCCATCTAAAAATGAAAATTGTCCACCAGAGCTGTTAAGGCTGTCTTGATCCCTGAACCCAGTCTAACACAAGAATGAAGATAGCCCAGGCCAAATATGTCATCCAGGAATATCTCAAGTTATTCTGCACAAATCAGAGCACAACCAGGCAAAATTGAAACTTTCCTTTAACTAACTGGATCTTCTACTGGAAGCAGTGGCGTAGCGCACACAGGACGGGGGGATGACACCCAGGGCGCACCACAGTGCGGGGGCATGGAGGGGGTGTTCTGAGGCGTTCCAGGGTGGGGCAGGGGCGGCTGGCACTGCGGCAGGGGCGCAGGGCATATGCGTTCCCTGGCCACAGTTCCCCCTTGCTCTGCCCCTGGCTGGAAGTGATTTTTTTTGCAGCAAAGGCCTATTAATAATTTCTTTGAGAATATTACCCTCTGCCAAAAATCTGTTAAAAATCTAGGTCAAAGGTGCTGTAATAAAAGGCCTGCTGAGCTGGCATGACCCTACCACCAGTATCACTGCCTATCTAGATAGTGCAAGTGGCACCTATGTCATCTGGACATGGCCCACCCACCCTAGTGAAGGGAGGAGGGAGGGGTAGAGGTGGCATGAAGGGGACGGGAGGGGTGGCAAGCAAGGGGTGGCATCTGGACATAGCCCACCCACCCTAGTGGTGGGAGAGAAAGGGGAGGGAGGGGGAGGTGTGGCATACAAGGGAAGTGAGTGGGGTGGCATACAAGGGAGCGGATGCCACCCCTTGCATGCCACCCTCCCTCCCCTTGCATGCCACCCCTCCCTCCCATCCCACTCTCTCCGCTAGGGTGGGTGGGCCAGGTCCAGATGCTGGGGCCCCTCCCTCCCCTCCCCTCCCTTGCATGCCACCCCTCACTCCCTCCCCTTCCCTTGCATGCCACCCCTCCCTCCCATCCCCCTCTCTACGCTAGGGTGGGTGGGCCAGGTCCAGATGCTGGGCCCCCCTCCCCTCCCCTCCCTTGCATGCCACCACTTACTCCCTCCCCTTTTCATGCCACCCCTCCCTTCCCTTCCACTCGCTCAGTTCCTAATAATAATAACAGAAATGGGTGGGATCTTGCTTCCTATAAGTAGTAACCACAACTCTTGTTAACCCATCAGCATCCATCAAAGAATCCAATTTGAAACTTTCTGTATAAGCCTGACCTGACAGGACAGGCTGGAACTCAGAGATTTTACTTGCAAATAATCTAGTAAAATAGCAACGAAAATAGCTTAAATTAACCTGAGCGTATTAGAGGAGGAGTGGCCATGGTTAGAGTTTGGATGGGAAGTCACCAGGGAAAACTGGAGCTGTTATGCAGAGAAGCCGGCAATGGCAAATTGTCTCTGTTCATCTCTTACCATGAAAAGCTTTGGAGGGATCACCAGTGGCGTAGCGCCAAGGGGGTCTTCACGAAGCACCAGGCATGTGCTACTGCAGAGGTGTGGCAGGGGTGTTCTGGGGCAGGGCTGGCGGGACACAGCTCCCCCTTGCTCTGCTCCTGGGAATCACCATAAATCATTTGTGACCTCATGGCACTTCAATTGTGCAAAATTATTATAGCTTACAGGTAGATCAAGTTTGAATTCTGCAAAGGCGTTGGAAGGCTCTGCGCAATTTTAAATAATTGGACTGGATGGTATTTCCACCCACCCTGTCTTAAGCCCTATTTTTTAGCCATAAGGGCTAGAATCGAGTGCAGGAGTGCACAACATGGTGTTTATGGTCGCTACAGCACCCACCAACTCATTTCCTGGCACCTGTCAAGTTTTTTGTTTCTGTTTTGTTTTGGAATGTGGATGAGACCACCTGGGGCTTTAGCCCAGCAGGGCTTCTGGTTGGCTACTGGAGACTTGATTGGCTGTGCAGATTTAAACACACACACACACACACACACTTCTTTGGCAGCAGCTACACTGCAGCACAAGGATCTTCACAGTGTGACTGAAGGTAAGCTGTGCGTCTGCAAGGAAAACACTTTTAAAAATACATTTTTATGTAATAAAATGCCTTTTAATCAGGATTGGGTTTTTCTATTCCTATCCCTAATCTACAGTTGCAAGCGGGCTACCAGCTTTGTCTGAATTCAGGCTATCAGATGGCTCGCAACAGAACTGACTGAGTGCATCCAGCTTCATTCCCCAGCACAGTTGTAGCCCGATTATCCCTCTCCACTCCTTCATGTTTTGCCATAACTCGCGCGCCATGTGGTTTGCAGGGCAGCAGAATTTTGCAAAGATGCCTGACTCTGCAGCTGCCTATTGTAACTGCTGCGTTACACCATTTGCATTGCTAGCTATAGAATGTTGCCAGAAAAATTGGCCAGGGCAAGCAGAGATTGCCAGTAAGAGAGCAAAACAATTTAAAGGAAGAGACGGCGTAAGATTAGGCAAAAGCGCATCAATGGTGCCGTGATGTTCCTTCTGCTCGTGTTGCAGTGCTCAAATTGGCAACAGCTGGGGCGTGGCTACACGTGCTTCCATGCTGTGTGGTCTTGTTTTCTTTGGTTGCTGCTTCTTGACATTGCTCCAGAATAATCTGTCAAGGGAAAGTTGCCAGCAGATTTCATCTGAAGCAAAAGTGGAGGTGAATTTGGAAGTTCCTAATCAGGCAGGAGAGATGCATGTTAATTGTGCAAAAAGCATGCCTGGCTTGTGCACCGGGGGCTGACATATCTGTCCCGTGTGAGCGTCCCTGCCACTCAGGATTACACGGGCTGGGATGTGGAATTAAAAATGATTGTAGCAAATCAGCCGGAGTGCTCTGATATGTTAGAATAATGCCTAGCTTTGTTTTGCCAGTTTGCCTCGAATTATGACTCCTGGAGAGCAAATTCTAAATGTACCAGGTTTGGATATTTACATATTGGCAAGTAGGAGGTTTTTAAGCCCAAGGTTTGGTGCTGGAGAAATTTGGGGTGTTTAAATCTCACTCATGCTTAATATGTGGAACTTCTTCCCTGTAGCAAGTTCTGTTCCTTTGTTTGAATTGATAACTGTTCTCTCGTTTCCCCCTCATTTCCCAAAACTCACCTATTTTCTACTTTTTAATTTATTTACATCATTTATACCCCAATGGGGACCTCGGAGCAGGGTCTTCTCTTCTATTTTATCCTCACAACAGCCCTATGAGATAGGTTAGGCAGACAGTATGCAACAGCCCAAGGTCACCCAGCAAGTCGCTTGTGGCGGAATGGGAATTTGAACTTGAGTGTCTCAGGTCCTGATCTTCTGCTCTAACCTGGTGTTATTCAGTCTGAGGCTCATGGAGAGCCCCATTCACAGATAGCATCAGCCAAAATAGCTACATTTGCTTCCATCCTTGGCATGAAGCCTGCATCTCAGGGAGGCTTTCAGGTTACCGTACCTGTTCCTCTGGCAGTAGCTTTTCAACGTGAGGACAGTCCGTCAATCACAAATCCTACCAGGCCAGGGCCCCGCCCACTTTTCTAAAATATGGGTGGGTACCCAAGCCAAAGAGCAACATGTGACTTCCAAACTACTGAGTGAGTATTGCTCTTTTAACCACTATACCACACTGGCATATGTGGAAGACAGCACTTCCCAAACTTTGTGAAGAGGGACCATTGCTCAGGTTACTGTACTTTTCAGTTTCAACTTAACTTGTAAAATAACTGTTGCTGCTTTTCCATTCCCCAGCATAACAGGCAAGACTCTCACATCATTGAGCAAGTTTATGGTTTACTTTTTCATGTTTAGCATTTAAAAATACACAGCTTTCTTTAGTAACTGGCTGTATTTCATGGCCACACTGGCACAATGATAGTGAGTCATTTTTATTCCCCATCACTTTGGTAAAACAATAATGAATGCTTTGACAATTTCTGCTGGGTGCCAGGTCTAAAAAATGTTGTAGATGAGATGAGAGTCAGAGAGTGGTTTAACTAACACATGCTTCTGAAGGTGGGCCAGAAAACCTTCAGAGAAGGGAACAAAGTAAAATAATCCAGGTATGTGATGGAGGAGCGGGAAATCATCTTCTCCCAGCAGCAGTGAGATTGGAACGTTTCTCAGCTGGGTTGTATTTCCTTCCCATTGATATGATTCATCGCTGACAGTACACTACTGACCCATGGGTGATTATATGACAGCGTCTCCGGCTGACGTGGGCAATGATGAGGTGTGAGCCACCCCCCACCCCCCCACTGATGAATAGGGCTGTAATCAGCTCCAATAAGAGATGAAACACAGCTCTGCTGAAGGTGATGAGAGGGTGTCAAAGATCAAGTATCCTGCAGGGTTCCAAGGTCTCAAATACCTGGCAAAGTCTCTGCTGTAGTTAATGCTGGGGAGAGAGACAAGGAGGTTGTATTTTCACACCAAAGCTCTCTATACTTGGGTTTTGGTTCTGTTTTGTGTGCTCAAGCTGCCGGTCTTGAGTTCAAGGACTGAAAAGGACAGAGCTATAAGTGAGCCTTGGGCTTGGCATGTCCCTGACTGCAGAAGTCATCCTACTCCCTGAAATGGCATTTTTAATGTCATATGCCAGTGTTGTATTTTGGGCTGCTCTACTCCATAGGGCAGTGGTGGCGAACCTATTTTAATTTCCATTTAGTTAAAGGTTCAGCATGCCAATTGACCATGCTGGCAGGGGCTGATGTGAATTGTAGTCCATGAACATCTGGAGTGCCATAGGTTCGCCACCATGGCCATAGGGAGAGACATGGGGAAGGGCTGCAGCTGAATGGCAGAGCCTCTGCTTGGCACACAGGAGATCCCAGGTTCAATCCTCAGCTACTTCTGTTAGAGGATCAGGTCATGTAAAAGACTTCAGCCTGCGACCCAGATAGCTGCCAGTCCGAGTAGACAGTACTGACTCTGATGGACCAGTTGTCTCATTTAGTATAAGGCAGCTTCATGTGTTCAAGTCCACACAAGGGTGCTGGGTTTGTGTGTGTGTGTGTGTGTGTGTGTGTGTGTGGTTGTGTTTACTAAGAATGGATAGTTCCACTTTACCAGTCATCAGCAAGTACCAGGTGGTGGTGGTATGTGGTATTGAGGCAGCTTGAAAATCCCAGCAGGTTTTCAAATACATTTATGAAATTTAGGTTGCAGACTTGGTGGCTGTGTTTTCTCGTGCTTCATTCCTCCCCACACCCCCATGACAGACCGTCTGCTTTATTTTAGATTTCCATTTAGTTAAAGATCAAGCCAGAGGCAAAACCACTGGAAATGGCTGCAGAGAGAGGGGGCCAGTTCCTATAATTAATATCAGAGGGTTCTGAGTTTTTAAAAATATATTTTTACTGCTTGGAACAGCTGGAATTCTAGAACTATAGCCCCCAGCATGGGATTTAATGCCTATATAAAGGGGAAATCTCATGCATATACAGTAGTGATGAGTGTAACCGTCTGTATCAGTTCTGCTATTAATGTAAAGACCCTTCTCTGTATGATCCAGACTTGCCTGATCAGATCTCAGAAGAGAAGTAGAGTCAGCCCTGCTTAGTATTTGGATGGGAGGGAGGCCACCAAGGAAAACCGGTCTTGCTGTGCAGAGGCAGGCAATGGCAAACTACCTCTGTTTTTCTCTTGTGTTGAAAACCCTATGGGGGCACCATAAATTAGCTGATGGAAATGTACATGTTAATGCAAAGCAACATTCTCCATATTACAGTTTGAGGCCCCAAATCCTTGCTGTGGCAATCTCAGGAGCCCTCTCTCAGTTTGCTTGGGGTAACTGTACCCTTGGGAGGGAAGGTGGAGTGATATAGTCTGATCTTGTCAGATTTCAGAAGCTAAGAAGGGTCCATGCTTGGAAGGGAGACCTCCCAGAGAAACTCTGCAGAGGAACTCTGTATGTCAAACCACCTTTGCTTCTTACTTGCTTTGAAAGCCCTTTGCTGGGATTGCCATAACTCGGTTGTGACTGGACAGCACTACACACACACACACACACACTTACACAACTGTACCCCCAGGTTCAAGCCCTTCAGTGTCCAAAGGAGTCACCTTATGAAGCAGAAATCCATCTTTTTCTTAAAGAGCTGGAAAAACTCAGTAAGCACTGGTGCTTAGTTGTCCGAAAACGGCATAAAGATGGCTGGAGCTTTTCACGGTCATGAGGGAAATTGCTCCAGTAACAGATAGAGAACCAAAGCAGGCAAGAGTAGGTATCAGGAATGTCTCCTTGATGTGTTCCGTAACATCTTAACTGGAATCTACTCAAGTACCCTACTTTTTCCCATTGTAAGATGCTTACAAGGCACCTTACTGAAAGAAAAAAAAGTTCAGTAACATCGTATTCTAATTAAAACATTAAACGAACTCAACCATTAACTAGAAAACCTAAAACAAGACATTGGGGGAAATCTCAAAACCGGACATAAGGGAAACTACAACATAAAAAAGGAGCCGGAAGCAGATTTTTTTAATGGCTTCAGCAATCATTGGAATAATAGTAAGGACAAATATGTTCTGGGACTATTGCAGAGGAAACCCTGCTTCTCACCAAGACTGGAATGCCCTCTGTGGAAGATACCTTATCAGGGCCTTGATGGTTTAAACCCTGGGGTGTTCAGTCACACACTCACAGATTAATTTACCTTACAGGGTTGTTTGTGAGGCCACAATGAAGGAGCAGAGAATGACGTAAGCTGCTTTGGTTCCATGTTGGGGAGAAAGGCAAGGTACCAGTGAAGGGGGAAAAGGTTTGAGTGGTTTAACTAACACAATCCTTCTGTCCTTTAGCTGTTAGCCCCCCTTTGGGGTTCACCCTCATTTCCAGTCTTGTCTTATTTTTAAGACTGATGTGCAAGCTGGCTCAAAGAGAGGCAGCGAGCGAGTAAGGAATGGTGGAATAAGGAGGCGGCAAGTGTGCGCACACGCCCTCATTCCTGTGACTTGCCTGAATTGGCGAACTGGCAACCTTGCTGCTGACCAGCCATCACCATTCATGAAATGGTTTTTGCGTTTTGCTCTCTTGAAGGGCCTTGTTTGTTCTTTCTCACCTCTCCTGCAGCTGCTGAATGCTTTGAAGCACTAACAAAGGAACAGGCCTGCTGTGTTTTGTTCCTGTAGACAAAGATGTGTTGGCTGGGAGAGGGGGTATTTTTCCGCTTATCTCTGCCATTATGTCCTGTGCAGTGGGTAATATTGTTAATGTAGCATCCCATTTCAGTGAACAGTCAAGCAGATGCCAAGTTTTTCCCCCTCCCCCCATTACAACTCCAGATTAAAACAACTCCCAGGGGGCACTTGAGACTGGTAGCCAAGTCCCCTCCACATGTATTTCTTCTTCTTCTTGTAGTAGTAGTAGTTTGTTAAGCAATACAAAAAAGATTTTTATTACTTTAATGAGCTCCCAGCTAGTGTGGTTTAATATACTAACTAATTGATTTTTAAGGCTGGAAAAGCAGTGAAGTTTAATAGGGTTTGCAGAGTCAGCTAGAAGACGAAGAAAAACTGTTGCCTGCAGACATGAGACACCCATTTCCTCTGAGTGCAAGCGTCGGGCAGACAGACGCAGGGGTGCATTTGTTTATTTAAAATACCCATTTTGTTCTTTTCCATATGCTCCAGGTGGCTAATATCATTGAATGCACAGTGAAAACCAACTACCGAAAACTTACTGGTGCTGAGAAGCAGAATTGTAAGCTACACTGTTCACAAGTTACAGTGAATCACGTACAATCCCTGAAGAGGCTACCCTTGATTTATTCTTTATAAACATACTGAGTAATTTTCATGTTGCGTTCAACCCATGTATACCTCAGCCTGTGATTGAAACCACGCTTTTATCCAGAGACTTGTCCCAGATTTCATTTGTAAAATGAAGAAGAAGAAGAGTTGGATTTATATCACCCCTTTCTCTCCTGTAAGGAGGCTCAAAGAAGAAGAAGAGTTTGGATTTATATCCCCCCTTTCGCTCCTGCAGGAGTCTCAAAAGGGCTTACAATCTCCTTGCCCTTCCCCCCTCACAACAAACACCCTGTGAGGTAAGTGGGGCTGAGAGAGCTCCAAAGAGCTGTGACTAGCCCAAGGTCACCCAGCTGGCGTGTGCTGGAGTGTACAGGCTAATCTGAATTCCCCAGATAAGCCTCCACAACTCAGGCGGCAGAGCTGGGAATCAAACCCGGTTCCTCCAGATCAGAGTGCAGAGGAGGACATCAAATCTGGTTCTCAGATTAGAGTGCCCTTAACCACTACACCACACTGGCTCTCATGTTAGCTTTTTCTTGAGAACAGCCGTATGAATGTACATGCAGGATGTTTGGATGTTCACTGGAATATGTGAACAAGGCTAGAACCTGTGGTTGCCTTGCTAGACTCTAGGTGTGGCCTGGTGGTTTCCGGAAATTACAGCTAATCTCCCCACCAGAGTAATCAGTTCCCCTGGAGAAAATGGCTGCGTTGGTGAGTGAACCCTGTGACATTATACCTTGTTGCAGTCCTAGAGTTGTCAGCTCTGGGTTGGGAAATACCTGGATCCAAAAATTTTAATAACAGGTTCTGATGGTGGTGGGATTCAAACAGTGGTGCTGCCACACACACGCACCTCCAGTCCCTATTGGGCAGGGAGGTTGCTTTGGTAACCCCTTCTCGGCACTCAGAAAAAATTAATAACCACTTCTAGAGAAGTGGTGAGAACTGGTTGGATCCCACCTCTGGTTATAGCCTGAGGAAGGTGGGATTTGGGGAAGGAAGGGACTTCAATGAGGTGTAATGCCATAGAGTCAACTGACCAAAGCTGCCATTTTCCAAAGGGGGATTGATCTCTGTGGCTTGGAGATTAGCTGTAATCCCAGGAGATCACCGGCCAACACCTAGAGGATGCCACCCCCTATGCAGCCCCTTCCCAAATGTGCTCTTCGGACTCCACCCCACCTAAATTTCCAGGTATTTCTGAGATGGCCTTGCATTAAGCAACCGCCAAAGAAGCCTGATTTGTTTGCATCACAGGGGAGGAGCTGAGGCCCCGTGGTAGAGCATTTGCTTGGCATGCTAAAGGTCCCAGGTTCAAATCCCAGATCAAGTAGGAAGTGATGTGAAAGACCTCTGCCTGAGACCCTGGAGACTGAGCAGACGGTACCGATTGATGGACCAATGGTGTGGTTCTGCAGACGGCAGCTTCATGTGTGTTCATCATTGAGGGTGCAAAACATTGATCCCCAGCACAGTGCCTTCGGGTGCCACGGTGCCTGCTGACATCTTTCCTGTGTCCCACCATACTATTACCACCATACTATTAAAAACGTGGCTTTGACAGCAGCTGCCACCACAGTAGAAGGATTTCCTGTGTGACTTAAGGTATACTGTAGCAGCCATTTTGTGGCTGGTTCTGCCTTCTGTGGCAGCTATTTTGTGACTGTGCCTACCACACAGCGTCAGAATTGCAAAAGTGTCCAGTCTTAGACTATCCACACAGGGGCCATCATTTTAGATTTATATGGTAAAATAAGTCTGTGACTCCCTACCTTACTTTTTTTTAAGGCATCACACAAAAACATTTCTGTTTTACTCAGACTTGTAACTTAGGGGATCTATCTTTTTTTCAGCTGTTTTATGGTCTGCTTTAAACTTGTGGAACAAGATTCCCTGTGCTGCCTGAGGGCACCGTGGCACCTGCAAACACTTTTCCTAGTAATTGCCACTTGTTTTTACGAAGTTGGTGAGACCTGGAGTGGGAAATCCTTTGGTTTTGATGAGGGGCCTAGTAATTGTAGACTGAAGATAAGCTCTCTCTGTGTGTGTGCCTTTAAAAAGTATGTTCATTTTAAAAGAAGCATCTTGTTAAACAGAGCTTCTGCCTGAAATGTCGAACAGTTCCTATTAGAGTTATGCGTGACCTCACTCCCTGAGATGTTATGGTTGGCTCTGCCTCTTAGGACAGCCTTTTTCATTGTTGTTGACTCTGCCTTTTGGGGCTGGCTTTTTGAGATGGCACACATTACTCTATGCCAAAATTCAAAATGTGCCCTTGCATCTAAAAGGTTGGCGATCCCTGGTGTAGAAGCAAAGATGATCCAGGGACTAAACTTGCCTGATATAAAATAGTACACGTCTTGAAGGGAGAGACCTGGTGTCAGGTCACCTGGGCTCAGAGGGAAGAGTGGGGGAGATGGCAGACCCTGCAATCCAGTAACTAGAAACCTCTTGGCAAGACCTTTGCAGTCACAATGATTCTGTTCACAAGAGATCCACTTTCTATCACAAAACCCTTAATAATCCACTTGTACCAGTGGGTCCTGCATAGAAGCCACTTGGCTGCACTTGAGTATCTGTGAGTTCCTTACACCTACACACTTTATTGTTCACCACTAGTCTGCTCAGTCCTGCCTTGCCTATACAATGCAACTGACAGAACCTGTCAAAAAGTCTGTTGTGCAAGTCCCTTTGAAATGAAAGGGTGTGTGGTCAACGCTGTTTAATTCCATCCCTAACAGGTGACTGTTCATCTTTTTAAGAACTGTGATCTCCATGCTCCAGAGACAGCTGCGCTGCCTTCTGTCATTTACATGAGATGTGATGGTACTTAAGCCTGGACTCGCTTGCAAGTAGCTTTAGCTTCTTATTTGTCCCTGTGGAAGGGATATCATCTTTGAAAGGACATCCATTTTACAACTCTACAGCTCCTGAGCAATGCTGTGTTCACTGAGAGCTGCTGTTCAAATTTATGTGCTTTTTGAAGGAGCTATGGCTTAGGGATAGAGGCTCTGCTTGGCAGGAAGTCCTGCTTCAATCCCCTGTGGTGCCAGTTAAGGATCAGGTCATAGGTGATGCAAAAGACCTCTACCTGAGACCCTGAAGAGCCAGTCAGAGGTGACAAGAGTGGCCTTTATAGACAAAATGCTTGATTCAGTGTAGGGCAGGGGTCTGCAACCTGCGGCTCTCCAGATGTTCATGGACTACAATTCCCATCAGCCCCTGCTAGCATGGCCTGATGGGAATTGTAGTCCATGAACATCTGGAGAGCCGCAGGTTGCAGACTCCTGGTGTAGGTCATCTTCAATTGGACGAAATTTCCACTAGTATAACTTCCACCTTCTCAGCCTCTAGTAAAGCTGCTGCTGGATGAAAGGAAACCTCCAAGAGCGGGATGAAGGGGAAATTGGTGACCACCCCTCCCCCCACCCCCACCCCCCCGCTCCCGGTCAGCAAAAA
This sequence comes from Sphaerodactylus townsendi, assembly GCF_021028975.2. NCBI lineage: Eukaryota > Metazoa > Chordata > Lepidosauria > Squamata > Sphaerodactylidae > Sphaerodactylus > Sphaerodactylus townsendi. The sequence continues at coordinate 98,399,072 of NC_059430.1, read as the reverse complement.
TCCTCTTCTGTGTCTAACCTGTTTTCAAAGAGAAACTCAGACTGCTTCATTCATCCTCTATGGCTGTGATCTTGTGAAGCTGCATTTTCGCAGAAATCCATGCCCTTAGCCAGTGGTTTCTTTAGCGTCCCCAAGGTAACTGCTTGTTCTGCAGAAAAGAGTGTCTGCAGCTTTTCAGGCCAAATGGTGCCCATCTGAAATGTGGCTTGCTCTTCAGCTAGGTGGAGGAATTTTTGAGATGTCCCTTGTTCTTCTGCATTTTCACCCCAGCCTCAAGGACCAGTACCACCTTTCAAGATCTGATGGCACCTGTTCCTGTGTACGAGCCCACGAAGAGAATTTACCTCAGCTCTGAACTTTGCAAGCAACAAGTTTGTTCTTAATTGGTTAATTTCCCACCAGAATATTATGTTCCTTGTCTTTTGTAAATGACTTTTCTCTGTTTGCTTTGGGGATCTATTTGCAGGCCACAGTCATTAGCTGTGTTTAGTTTGGATAGAACAAACAAATCCTCTGCTCCCCCCTGCCCCC